>NW_009615992.1:9143-14600 GCF_000690535.1 Cariama cristata
CATTCCTGCGTAAGAAAGAGAACCAGTAAGATGCTGTGATTTAAATGGGAACTAGTCTCTGAAAGTTTATCGAATGTCAAACATATTAATTGATAAGACCAATGTGAAGTCAGCAGCTACTATACAGTAGTTTTTACGTACAAGTTTTATACAATGGGAAATTTATAGCTAGGAAAATTGAGGCCGTAGACATGATATTCCACAGCCTTCCCCAGGAGCTCTTTGCATTTGATTCTCTTGAAAATTAAACAGCTCATATCTAGAAAGGCCACCCGGTTTTCAATTTTGGGGCCTAACTGTAAGTTTTGATAACTCACAGGTCATCAAAGCTTAAGACAATAGTAATGCAGAACAACAAATTCCTTTCATAACTTTATTCCCCTGAAAATTCTGACATGTTTAATAAGTAATAGAAAATGTTGGCATTTTTGTATAAGGTATCTATGCCTATATATTTTGCTGCTTCTTTTCTAACTTGCAATGTCTAAATACTATTGAAAGAAAAAATGAATGATAACTGTTTAACCAGATAGTGAAAAAAAATCATTCAGTCACTGAATTTAAAATTGTACTACTGCAACCAGAATTCTACCAAGTCAATTTTTAAAGGTTTGATTTTTTTAAGATTTTAGTTTAAAGCAATGGGGCTCTTACAGCTAGGATTACTGTGGTGATCAGAGTTTGCAGCATATCTTGATGTATAAATTATTGATCAGAAAAGTATATATTACACTGGCAATGTTACAGCCACACAAATATATTCTTGTTTTAGCTATTTGGTCAATTCCAGCATTGTCAGCCAGCGAAAGGCATATTAATTTATGTGACATTATCAGAGCAGTATTCCATATGCCTTAAGAGGTCTGATCTACCTCCAGCTTCCATGCTTCAATGCATCTAAATAACTTGAAATTTACCACTTCCTGCAAAAAAAAACAGTAATTACTGCATAGAGTGCAGAAAGGGAAAACTTAAGAACCAGCTGAAGGCTCACTCTTTTGAGCTGCTATAGGAGACATCAAATTGAGGTAGGATTTTGATCCTTGACCCCTGCTTTACATGGGCCTTTGGCTTGTGAAGTTAGTGAGGCTATTCCAACGGAGTTCGGTGGCTCTGGATAAGGATTGGTGTATAGTAAAGAAAAGACCAGGTATAGTAAATTCATTCACGGAAGGCACAGCATGCTGCAGTTTAATCTCTTGTCACCAACGGGCCAAGGCTTACGTTGCTTAAGTGCTAATATGCTAATCCCAACTTCTGGTACCAAGAGGTTAATATGATGCCTCTGCTTTAGTAATTGTCACTAAGACTGACTTACACATTAATGGAAAATTGATGAAACTCTTCAGCGATTGTAACGGTCTCTGAAAAAGTGTACAATTCATTCCTAAACTAAATCTGATAAGCAAATAATTTAAGTCATTTGTCAAATTCAAAAGCAATTGGGAACTCCAAAATAAATATTGCTTTTCTTTCCAGCTACAGAGTTAGAAACTAAATGAGTTTTAATAAAAAGAACAATGCTTTGTAATGGAGATGGGACTGTAGCTTTTTCTGTTTGACAGGGTATTTCAGAGGAGACCTCTTTTCCTTTGATGTAAAGAAAAAAAACCTAATCCCTTTCATGCCAGCTTCCAGATTTGGTGTGCAGCTAGTGACCCTACTGACATTGCTGATGTTTACCACTTTCAGTGTGATTTTATTTGCACGTTTTCATCTTAGTAATGATGTTCATCACATTGAAAGACTAACTGTAAGTGGAAAGATCAGACAATGAAAGTGCATCTGTTACTCACTTTCTTTACTGACACCATTCTACTGTTTGAATCTCTGATTTCCACTGAGAGAGAATGGGAAACTGTATTCTTCTTTTACAATTCCACATGCCTTTAGGGGAATTTCTTACCCAAATCATGCTGCTCTGAAACAAGCCTCCTGCTGATAAAAATCCTTAGAAATTGCTTTTTATCTTGTTGAGTTACATATAGTGTGCTTCCCCCAACAGATGTGTTAAATATGCACAGTAACATCACACAGTTGCTATATGAGTGCTTTCTCTCATAAATCAGATTCGGCGTCAGCTTGTAGCTATAATATGTACATTTGAAAACGTGTTTGTGACAGTGATGAAAATGTCTGTCCTGGCTCAGCCCAAACACATAGACAGGTCACTCAACAGTCCCTCCCATTTCGGAACTGTTGGTAGGGGCACCTACAGCAAAAAGGCTCTGTGCAGAGGCAGAGGTGATGGGCAAATCTGGCCTCAACATCCTCGTTCCTGCTTTTAGACCTCAATGTTTTGTCCATATTGCTCTCCTGGAGTATATTATCAAGAACATTGGTCTCATCTCAGAGGGAGGTGATTACCTGCCTCAGGAAAGAACCTGGAAGTGAACCAGGATTTGGAAATGAAGCAGGGAGCTAATCGTTTATGCATAAATGTATCCACAAATTATGATGTTAGGGCTGATGGAAGATGGTATGTTTCCCTCAGTTATCAGTTAATATAGTCCCGTATTTCTAAATAATCTGTCTCATGTCAAAGCAGAGTCCTTTGAAAATACTACCATTAAGACAGAAGATGAGATATGATGAGTTCTGTTAGAGGTAAATATAACCAGGAGCTCAAAAATGAGGAGTGTTTTCTTAGATGCTGAAAAATTCAGTTCACAACTCCAGATCCCAAATTTTGAGAAGCACCTTGAATATTCCTATGCTTTGACTCCTTGATCTCCACATCACATGCATTTCTGCATCTTGTACGACAGCAAAAGCAGTATTGCCACTTATTTGCTTTCAGACTAACATTAACTTTTCTGTCATAATGTCAAACATCTTGTACTGAAGGCAACACATCACCTCCCTCCCATTTCTTATCCTCTGAAGGAGCACGGGACAATTACAGGAGCATGCACTTTCATGACTGCTAAGAGAAATCATTTTGCAAGAAAACCAAACCACAGCCATGGTGGTGTTGCTGTGTTTCTATTAATAGCAGTGAAATACATCAATGTCAGTTAGCTTATAGGTAGAGTAAAACAGGTATTTTCCCATATAAATGTGTTTCTTATTAGATTATTTACAGAAAAATAATTGGGCATGAAGGACCCAGAGTAAAGCAGAAGCCATTATAATTTGTAAGATCAATACTAAATAATCCTTTTGAAAGAACATAGCTGTATGTTTACATCTCAGAGAAACCATACATAACAGTATGTATATATATTCCTTATACAGAGGGGTTCCAGTTTATTCCAGGTGTAACTGACTGGTGCCTCAATTATACCGTCCTCTGAGTACTGCCACGACTCTGTAAACTACCAGAAACCACATGGTTCTGTCATCTATATTCCACAGTAAAAGAGTTTTCAAAAAATATTTACTTTGTTCTGATGAGCACTTCTGACTGAATACTAACAGAGTTTTTTGTCTTTATGGCTTTCTCATGCAGTGCTATCCCTTATCAAAAAGACTGCACAAAATCAAGAATCTCATCGCCCTTACAGTAAATTTTTGGTTTTCTGGTAGTGGGGGTGGGGGGTGGTTTATGTGGCTTTCAGGAAGTAGAAGTAGATGTAATCAGTGTGTAGATAGAAGCAGTTGTAAATACCCTAAAGCCTCCATTCCAAGTCTTTATCGTAAACTGCCAGATGCTGGCAGTTAAAAGAAAAAATACATGTATTATGGAATTGTCAGCTATGAAAGATACTTCTTCAGGCACAACCAGAGTATAATGTATTTGTTATATGTTCAAGGGTTCTTTGAAGATGAATTTTATTGTCCATAACCTTGCTGCAAATAGCTGCGTTATAGCTGTTCATACCTGAAAAATTTATTTTCAGGTTTATTTCTTGTCTCAAGCTTGATTGAGCTGCAGAAATTCTGCTGTATAGCTGCAGTAATGGAAACCTCTGGGGTTTCTGTGGCCTGGCCATCAGTTTGACAATCAGGACGATTCGACAATTTGGTCCTTCTTTTGCAACTATTCAACACTGATTTCCCCTTCTACAATCAACTCCTCATTGTCCTTACATTTGGGGAACAGCTGTGTCTGATAATAAGTCCTTTCAGGGTAAGGCCTGATATTTCCTTCTACTACTTTTGTTCTGCTTAGCTCCTAGGAATGGCCACCCTCCGAGGAGGTAGAACCAGTGACACAGGACTAATGACTCTTACAGACTGGCCATCCGCACCTCTCATCACAGTGCATTTGGAGCTTAAACGTGGACAAAAACGTAGTTCACCTATGGCTCCCCGTAACACTAGGAGAAACAGCCACTGTGTGTGGAAGTGTGAACATGCAGGGGAACTCTAACACGTTTGCCCTTGATGCAGTGTTCCCTCCAGCTGGAGAAGTTCTGTTTCCAACATAGACTTGGGTCTCGATGGCAAAAAAATGCCCCAACGTACCACTTTGATTCATGTGGGCACAGCTATCATCTAAACTAGGCAACATTTTTCTTCTCTAACACAATATGCTTGTGCAATTTAATTAGTATGAGGCACAACCACAAATCCTAACAGTTTCTGTAGGGATTTCTACCAAGAAAGCACCTGACCAGGATGGAACAACCCACAAACAAAAAGCTCTGATGCAGTTCAGGGCTCAGTGCAGAGATTTTTCTCTCTGATGAGCTAATCCAGGATCTCAAATATAAAGATACCCAGGAAAACAGAGCCAAAAAACTAGGTCCTGATATTAAATGTATGGACTACTGCCATAGGACAAGGGTAAAGCCAAGAAACAATTAATAGAAACCTTTCATGTTCTTAGACAATTACTAAAATTCAAGAAGTTATAATTTCTGAAATTATATATCTTCATTTTATATGTATTTAAAATAATAGAATTTGAACATAATTTAACAACTGCTGATCTCTTCTGTAAAGATTTTAGAATGGCTTTATATATCCTATATGTTTCTGAAATGATGAGGAAAATACAAATGTCTGAATAGAATTGCATCACATTGATATTTTCAGTTAGATGCGAATGTTTCAAATCATCTACATTATTACTCTCGATAGCTATAGATACAGAAATAATACTACCTTACACATTCATGAAGCAGAGAAGATGTTTCATCTATCACAACTTGAAATTTCCTGAGGCATCGTGTAGAAATTGAATACTCCGTACTGTTCTGTAAGCTGCTTCTGAGAGCCTTCCCATGTGATAAAGCAAGCTGTACTAAATTTATTACGTTTTTAGATGAATGTCCACAGAATCTCACCAGTTCCTCTTTTTTCCTCTTAAAATCCTATAAGACATTTCTATAAGGATGATTTTCAAAGTTGCTTAGCAGCCAGAGCTCTCACTAAAGCTTCCAGGGGCTTAGGTTGGTCAGAAATCAGCAGGGTATGCCAAGAGCGTTCAGCTGGCATTTTTCCATTCACGTATATTCTTTCCATGGGAAACAAATGTTTTTTTACTAAATATGTGTTGTGACAGCAGGA
>NW_009615992.1:14631-29898 GCF_000690535.1 Cariama cristata
GTCCTTGTCAACAACTGCATGATAAACCAGAGACATCTACTGGTTAAAATACGAAATAGGAAAAATATCAAAACATCTTTTGTGGAACACTAGACTAAGGATTGTCAGACTTCTTTCCTTTTCTTCCTCACTCCACTGCTGAGGTCCAAAACCTGCTCTTCTTCACATGAACATCCTTCTTCCCTTGGTGATCAGCACATTCCCAATAAAGCTTACCAAAACACTCAAACTTCATTTGTGCACTCTGGTTAAAGGCAACAGCAAATTCCCCTTTGATTCCCTGAGAACAAAACCAGGCCCTGTGACACAGGTAGACCATGAGTGTTTGAAGCCTAATAGACCTTTATATGTGACCAGACAAAACCAGTCTTTTCTGTAGAGCAGTGAATATTCAGCCTTTCTTCTGGTCAATCCACAGTTCAGGAGAAAACAGACATTCCTTGAACATCCTATTGAGCACCTCCCCAAGTTATATGTGCTAAAAGCCAAGTCTGAATTATAGCCCTAAGTTGGAAGGTTCGCGTAACTTACAGGCATTTTCCTATCATCTAGTATGCTGTTAGTCTGAGCTCACAGCCGTATGAGCAGTACCTTTTACTAATAGTTTAATAATAGATAATACATTTTGTCCATCAGATCTTTATTCAATTACAATTTGACCTTTCTAAATATGATGCAAGGACATTTATATATTTTATTTCAAAAGCATCGCTACGCTGTGGATGTGTTACAGAATACATCACATCTTAATAAAGGCTTGAAACCGGAGTATTACAGATGAAGTTTCAAAAGTAATTCTGGAGGGACATTTAACATAAGGAAAAGTTTCTAACCCAGATTCTGGATCTGAACTCTGTTGCTCAGCATCCAACCTGGCCACAGAACTGTTCTCAATCATATGCCTACCTTTGCAAATTATGGCTGTGTAGACACAGCAGAAGGTAAAACTCCTAGCAGCATAGCTTTCAAAGTCACTGGAGAAAACAAATATTCTTACCACATGAAAGACCAACTTTACTTAAAATATGTAGCTCTGTTCCCAGATGCATCCCACCAGTCTTGTCAGGGTAGCTCTACCAGCAGTGTTTCCATGGGTTAAAAAAAGTCCAAAATAGGAGCACTCCAATAAACGTTGGCCATCCTCTGCATCAGCTTTCCAAGAATCTGACTCCATCGTTTCCTGAATGTTTGGAATTCCAGGAGCTGCTGAAGTTGAAAGAGTAGAAGTTAATAATCACTCGATCCATCACCATTAATAGCGATAAGCTCTGATTATATTACCTGCTTGCATTATCTGATAGGGTCAGGATGTGCAGGAGGAATATTTAGTGGACCTTCAGAGGTTCTTGGAATCCTGTTTTCTACCAAGCTGCCTAATGCTCTGGAGTGCCATTACAGCTATCGGTGGCAAAACCCATGCTTCCTGAACTACATCCTTTCTAAAAGAGACAAGATTAAGGCAAAAAAGTTATAAAAGATCCATCACCTAAATGATTTGTGTTAGGCTAACTCTCGCCCAACTAATTTAATCAACTGTCCAGCTGCTTTGGATCATGGTAGGGGAAACCTGAGGTTGAGTTCCATGAGTGTATTCAGCAGACTGCTTTCTGCTATGGTGTTATTCCAAACAGCCCTCTCTTGAGTTCTCCCTCTGATCTCTGATGATGTTGACAGTTCAGCTGCTTAAATATTTTATGTAAGAATTACGATTTCCACGCTGCAACAACTACATTGGTTTTGCTGTCCTTGACGGTTTATTTAGAACCAGTCTAAATAGGGCTCCACTCCACCTCAGCCCGCAGTGTAGACATAGCCTATGAATGCCACCATTTACTTTACATTTACAGAATACTTTGGCTTTACTAACTATTTAGTTTCTTCTTCTTCGGTTCCTCAAGTTGTCAGCTTTGCTTCTTAGTAACATGTCTTCATGGTACTGAAACTGGTGGGAAATTTTTATAACACATCTACATCTAACCAAATCAATTTTCGTTCTTTATTGATTGGATTAAGACTAGAATCTTATTTAAACTGTGGCACATTTTTTTTGTCGCCTAGAATTAACTTGCCCTAACACTGCATTTAACATTTAGGGTTTTATTTAAGAAAATAGATTCTGAAATTTAAATATTAATCAAGAGAAATATGTAGTGAACCATAGACAGAAAAAATATTTTAAAATAGCAGTAGGAGACCGAGCAATTAAGCAGTTTGTTCTTTCGAAGGGAATTTATGAATGAATTATCAAGTGATCATCATATTATTTGATGACTGTGCTCTCAGTATGTTTTGGCAGGATTATTGTATAGTTAGAATAATTAAACCTACTCTGAAAGAAATTAAAGCATATTAAACATCTAAAAAAACATACTGAAAAGAGAAAGTATGAATTATGGGAAATTGAATATTGTTTAATGATTTCTAACAACATAGGCAGAAAATAGAAATACTATATATCAGGATTTGACTCTAAAGTTAAATCAATGTTCCTTTTTAGATATATTTCTAGTAAATTTTATTAATTCAAGGAGCTGAAAACCCCACAGAGAATTAAGTCCTTTACATTGTGAATGGAAAATGTATAGATGCCAATTTGTCCCAGTGGGATAGGATTAATTCCCTCCAGGAAATGCAAAAAACTAAAGGCTGATTTATATTAGGTCCACAGTCCCCATGGTTATGGGCATAGTCTTTGAAGCATGAAATGAGTGTAACTAATAAATCAATGTCTGCTGGAATTTGATAGCATCCTGAAACATATGATATGGTGTGGAAGGTTCATATATTTCTGTTGAAACTGTAGTTAATATTTTAGATGTCAAATGCAAGTCTATGTAGTAATGAGAAAAAGTATCATATTGCGTGTATTTCCAGTGGAAGTCTAAATTGGTTATGAGGGAAAAGGGAGAAAGAAATGAAAGTCACCTTACAGTTAGTAAAAAAGAAGACAGTTAAGATATGCAGGCCTTTAACTAGACATGACTGTATTGCAAATGGGGAAACAACAGACTGGATTCATTTGCCTAACAATTTCTCTGATTCCACAAGTGTGGGAAATATCGACATAAGCTTTATATAAGCCTATAGATTGATGTAGATGTTTTATATAGAGCTGCAGCTCTGAAATATATATAGAAATTGATGTGAAGCCAAGACAGAAAATTTATTTTAAAAGTGTGAGTAAAGATTATGTCTGCATTTTGTGCCTGTCATAATTTCAAATAAGGCTGAGTAGAAATCTCTTTGATAGGTAACAGCCGTCTTCAGATGGGAGGTCATCCCTACTCACTATATGATATCTCCAAAAGACAGTCTCAGTCAATGGTAAAAAATGATAGAGTGAGAACAGTTTAAACAAAATTCTTAATATGGTTGTCAGCAAATTAGACTCAAGTGTACAGTCCTGGTTAATAATCTGAGGTCTCCGCTGTAAACAAATTCCATTCAACCTAAATGGAGAATACAAACAGTGAGAATGAAGAAATTTAATTTCTGATTTCCACAGCATTTCTTTTTGAAATCACCTACATCCAGCTTTCTATTTTAAGTTGACTGTTAATATCGAAATTAGCAATGTCAGAATAAATCTGTACCTCAGGTGCGTTGATTCCCCTCATTGTATCCATTCAACAGCCTGTACTAAAACTTCTCAGAGCTAAACAATTGGGTGTTGATTTTTCATTCCTCTTGCCTGTTTAGCTCCACCGTGATTTGCCAGGTGTTTCTAATAACTTATTTAATGGGAAGCAGTAAAAAGAAATCTCTCACCTCTGGTGAGATTCCAGCCTACTTCAATAGTATTTTGTCCAAGAAACAAATATTGTGCCAGCATTATCTTTATTTCGCCAGTATTTCTTTATAAATGGTATACTTTCCATACCTTCATGTATTTGAGGTGATAGGATAAAAGGGTTCTACAGTGAATGGGAGTGCACCACTACGGCAGCGCACCGCTGCAGCCGCTTCGCCGAGGGCCGGCGTTCAGCACCGGGGCGGCGGACAGCTCCCGGGCCCGCCCCGCTGAGTCCTACGTCGTTTAGATTTGGGGACAGGATTGTATTCGGTTTTTTTTTTTTTAATGAAATTCCTGGTAATTAAGCCAATGTTTTGAGCATGCAAGGAGAGCAGGACAGATCTTGCACATGGTTTGCTATGCAAGAGTTGGAAACAGCAAGGTCTTTGGCATGACTTAGATGGAAATTTTGAAGGTTCTAGTACATTCATCCAGTAATAATAATCAGCTTCCACTACCCTAAAAGTTAGACAGCTAGTACAACACACAGCCTAAACGTAAGAAACATGCCAGCTGTGATCATGAAAAGGTTTAGAAAGCTTCTGAATGAGGACAGGCAAGGTCTTTATTAAAGACATCTCATTCATTTGTGATAAATTGAGCTTTTACACACATGGGAAAATTGTTTCATCTAAAAATAATATTTAGGGAGGTCAACAATGTCTGCAGACACAAAACTATTTTATAAATAAAGCCTTTAAAATGACTCTTTAAGTTAATTTTTTGTGTTTATCTGTAACAGGGAGTTAAATCTCTCCCATTCTTATACAGGAAAGAAAGCTTTAGCTAGATATACTTTTTACTTTCACTGTCAACTACAATACATTAAATTACTTGATTAAACTAGTTACACTATAGTTTCAAGCAGATACTAGCTCCACTTCTGTCAAGAATATGACAGACAAATTCATGTGCCTATGTAATTCCTAGTTAAAAAAAAAAAAAAAAAAAAAAAGGCAATTCCCATTCACTTACACTGACTCCGGATCTGTCATTTCTTCTCCATTAAGTCCTAGTGGGCAGTTTGCTAATTATCATTAAACAATTGATTTAATTTCTCCAGCTGAGATAGCCTTTTGCTCTTCAACAAAAAAAAATATTAGAACTGACTTGATATGGACTTTAATCTGTTAACAAGCCCAAAGTAATGCTCATCAGCTTTGTGCTAAATACGCAGTATTCAGTGTTATCTCCACTGATGCTGATCTGAGTATATATGCCTCTTCCCAAACTATGAAGACTGCTTTCATCTGTGACTACTTAAGGTCTCCCATCTTTGCCAGGCTAACAGATACCCCCAATATTATCTTCAGCTTTTGCTGATAATTAATTACAGCAGGTTTCTTCAGGGCCCTGCTGAAGATCCAGCTAACAGTCACACTTGCAATCCATTGCCTATTACTTGTGCCTAGTGCAATTTCTCTGATCTCCAAGATCTCTCTCACCCCATTTTGGTCACAATTTTTAGTACATCCTGCAAATTTTAGCAATGTTGTACTTAATTGTCTGCTATGTAGATAATGTGCCACTAGTGTTCTAATAGACTTTAATGGCCCCTGTGTTCAGATTCATAGAGACTCAGTCCACATTCCCAGGGTTCTCATTTTCCCATATTATCCACTGGAAGATTGCCTTATACCAAGACACCTCCATATTCAGACATAAACAAATGCTCAAACCCACATTTTGCTAAATCCTGATGCTGAAATTCTAGGTGGTGCAAACCCCAAGGTCATCCTTCCCTAAAGCAATAATCAAATCATTAAGTACATGCAGTTTGCCCACCACAGAGTGCAGGCGGGATGTGTTCTTTTACTGCTACTCGAATAGCATAAATACAAAAACCAGTAATCTACCTGTAACAGAATGCAGGAGAGTTGTATTTTATTACTGTTAATTTAAACCAGGAGTACACCAGGCTGCTCTCAAAGAACACAGGATCCTTTCCTAAGCAGATTTATCCCCTCTGAGAGTCTAGGGCTTCTAAGGCAAATATTAGTCTATGGAATGGGAAAGTCAGCACAAAGTGGAAGAGGGATAGATATGGAAAGGCTTTGTGAAAAAAAATGGAGTTCAGGCAGGGCTTTCGAGCAGGAAGGCTATCAGCTACACAGAGAGGCTTTATGACTGAACTGCTGAAGTGAAGGATGTGCCAAGACAGCGGTAGCTTCTCAGGTCAGGCAAACTTACTGGAGCCAGATTCAAAATACCTTGCTTAGATATAGCTGTTCTTGAAGAAGTTTGAGTGACCTAGTGGCAAGATCTCAGCTTTAACTACCTGTTATTACCTCTCCCACTAGACTTATCCTCATTATGATCATGCTGATGTTATCATCATTAAGCTCCCATGCATGCTGGAATTGGTATGCAGCAAACTACTACCTCCCTTGAGCCTCCTCAGACGCAGACCTGAAGGACACCGCATTACAGAAGCAAAGGCTTTTTTGACTACCTGCTTTGATTACCTTGCCCTCAGCTTCGCTGCTACCCATGTTGGCTCCCAGTCTGGGTGACCTTGATAGGACAGCACATCCCTGGACTTAAGAAATGGCTACTTAGGTAGAGTCACTGCTGAACTTCATGACACCATGAATAAACATCTAGAAGTGCTTGAAATCACTAGCTTAATGGGAATTTGGGTCTGCCAAGCTGAACTGAAGACAGAGCAGTGGCTGCTCATCTACTAGTAACCACTTCTCCTATCCAAAGATATGATAGGAAGTGTCTATGGAGCTAGTCAAGAAATCTTTAGTGAAAACCTCCTAAGTAAGCATTTCTGGATTAAGCTTTTAAGGTGACAGTCATCTCAGTGCAAAGAGACAAAAAGAAAAGACTGTACATCACTTAGGCACCAGATAAGTACTTTTCCTTCATATATGGAGGTCAATGTCAAGCTTAATGAATATGCCTGAAAGATCAGTGAAGAGCATTCAAATTGAGTCCTTAAAACTATTAATAATAATGATCTAGGAAAAAGTGGAAATAAAAGGTCAGAATTCTAAATAATGTCATCAAAGAAGGAGATCAAGAGTAGCAGAGAGAAGCTGTTCAGTGATTACACATGCTGTCAGAGCTGTTACCAGATGTGTTGCTGAAAGGGCAGCTGCGATAGAGCTGTAAGCTGAACTAAATTTATGTTATTCTGTTAAATTATTCCCCTGTCTTACATCTTATTTTTCAAAAATTACACACTGTGTTCTATGTGGAGCTGTTAGCCCTGTGCCAGAAGTCTGCAATCAGAGGTTACTCTAGAGGGTTAAAAAGAGATGAAAGGAGGACTCTGAAAGGGTAGATGTACACAAGCGGTGGTGATTTTCCACTTGTAATGATGGTTTGCAGGCCCTGTAAGATAACTACAAAGGATGTCTGTTTTGAGACTTCATGACAGAATTACATAAACTTCCTTCTTACTATGTCATGAAATTCTGTCTTCACTCTTAGAAGTGACTGGCTCAGCTCTACTAATGACAAAGCAGACGCCGAGGTCAGAGTACCTGACCCAGCTGGAGGCTGATGTCTTATTTATTTCTCAGTAATAGTTTTAGGATAATTTTACATTGGTAGCTAGGTCTAATTTTAGTAACTGGCAATTAATTTCTCCATGACTTAAGACAAGGAGTATTTGCAAACATATACAATGCATCTATTCTTACATAATTTTCAGTGTTGCAGAACTATTAAGATTGGCTAGAACTGGCATGCTTAAGGCTTGCCATAACTCCATTGCGTTCCAGTTTGGACCAAATCCAAGTAGAGTTTGTCCCTATTTGTCTCCTTTTTCATGTCTCCAGGCCAAGGACCTTACGTTAATGAAGAGCATTAGCCATACTTGTTATCAATAGCAAAATGTCTTGCCTTTTTGTTGAACTTTTTCAGTGTGGCCTGTTGAAACCTCAGATTCAAAGTAACAGACTTCTAAGTCTGCCAGACTCTTCATGATGTGAGCTGTGATACCCCGGTACCCATCTCGAGTGCAGAATTGCCCTCAGAGAAACAAAAACCTCCATGACCTGACCTTCTGGTTCTGCCAGTGCGGCTGTGAGTTGGTGGATAGTCTGGGCGCAAGCTGGGAGCTCTGTGCTACGGTCTAAGGACACTTTTATGCAAGACACAGCACGGGCTACAGCACTTGTTAGCTTTCAGGTTTCCCTGAAGAACCTAGACCAACTCCAGCTATCTATCTGCCCAAATCTAGATCGAGACACCTCTTTCCCAAGAGAATATATAGCTGAGTGCCCAAGAAAGTTGATACTGTTCTCCAGAAACTGTTGTTAGAAGTCTTGCAGAAGGTGAACGATGACTATTTTTTCTGAGTTTTTTTCTAAAGCCAGAGCTAAAGATACTGCCAGAGCACTTTATTTGAAGATAATATCATGCATTGAAATGCAGAAAGAGAAGAATATATAACAGTCTCATAAATTTCAGTGCCTATGGAGGCTAGAGGTTTGAAAAGTAATGAGACTGTATTGCTGTCTGTTATTTAAATGGTCTAGATCCTACCCTAGATCCCACCCTGGAACAAAAACTAAGGAAATAACATTGCTAATACAGTTTTAGCCGATTACAGATTAATCAAATATACTGTACGGACTGTTAGATACGGCTTAACTGAACTTTCCCTGAGCACCTATACTTTAGTGTGAACCTAATGTATTCTTTTTCTCTGCTTTATATAATAATAACACTATCATGTCAGTTATGTCAGAAGCCTTTTCACAGCATCAGTTGTTGCAGAAATGCAAGAACCAATTTGAAGCCTATCCCATTACACCTTTATTTTCTGCCTCAGTTGTATGCTCATTCTGTGCCGAAGTCCTCACCCTGCTGGCAATAATGAGCAATGAGATGGGTGAACAGGAAAAAAAGCCAGGTTTTAGTGGCAGTTTAATACTGGGAAACCACTACATTTTCAGGAGATTGCTCCCAGTCCTTGTCTCCCCAAAAATCAGAAACAATAGTATCTGGAGCAGCCTGTTAAGACTGCATCATTAACTCCAGGAATGTTTTACTATTCATTGCATCAGCAGCAGATTCAAATGGCTTCTATCCAGCCCGTAAGAAAGGAATTTAAATATGTCCTTTCTTTTAGAAACATTTTGCAAGTTATAAGGGAATATTTTTAAAGTTTAATAAGAGTTGGATTTTTATGTGGTTTTGTAGAACCATAGCTAAATGACATAAGCTGCCAGAATATGTCATTTAAACAGAGTATTGTTTATATTCTGAAATGCAGATTAAAAATAGTGTGTCAAGAATTATATAGCTAAACTGTGGTCGTAGATTGATTATGTGGAGTACACAAAATTTTCCAGGCATTTCAGTCCAGAACACAGTTCCAGAAACATTCCCAGGAGTTTTGCTGGGAAAGATGCAGTCAATAGTGAGTTTTTTACTCTTCTGTATAGCTAGCCTAGCAGATTGCTACAGGTCTTTCTCATAAACTCATTGTTTCTGTTAATATAAGCTACGTCTGTTCTATGAAGATTTACCAGCATAATACTATCTGCAAAGTGTTCTTTATGTAGGCTCAGAATAAAGAGTCCCTTTTTTTTCTTCTTCTTTTTCTCATAGTTGCTCTTGTTCTTCCTAGTGATCCCCTGCCATTTTTTTGCCTAATGAGTTGTAAAATCTAATCAATTGCAATAATTAAAACATACTGTGAGTGGAATGATGCACAACTTTAATTATACAACAAAGTCCCAGACAAATAAGAGCCTGAGATTCTTACATTAGAAGAAACCAAAATACTTTCCTTTGCTGTAAATTTTTTTCACCAAAACCAGACTCATGTTTATAGATGATATGTACAAAACACTAAAAGTTCCAGGCTTGCTATTCTGTATATTTTATTAAAATAGCTGGGAGAGTTCAAGCTTGCATGTTACCAGCACATGAATGAATGGTTGGAACAAACAGATAGATGGTTGTTGTCAATAAAACACCCTGGGTGGCAACCCTGAACAGGAAAATTTTGTGTTCAAGACCTATAAAACACATGGCGTTTTAGCGTCGTCACACAATGTAAGAAGGGGTGCTACACATTGACTCACCTCTTTTCTAGGGACTTTGGTATGCTGGTGAACATTTAGGCATAAAATAAATTCACCATGACAGACTGAAACACCAGTGTTTCCTAATTAAAACCAGTTTGATGACAATTGGGCAGATATGTTCTCATTTTTTCTTTTTTAAGAGTAACGCATGTCAGGTAATTGGGTCCTTGTATTAGACAGCTTTTTCCTATGCTGTTATTAACATTCTGATGCTGGCCCCAATGAGGAAGCCATCAGTTTGACAGAAACTGCAAGCTCAACAATTCAGACCTGTGCCATGTTTATTTGTGCTTTGAATTCAGAAAGTATAATTATGTTATTGAGTATGTTGGAGAACTCAAGCATGCATTAGTTATTTCACAGTGACTTCAGTGAAGTGGAGAACCTAGTGTACCTTATTTAAGCTTCAAACTTGTTCACAGTGAAATCTGATACAGGCAACTTTCACAGTTTGAAAGGCAGTGATTGCTCTCCAATAGTGTTGCCTTTTGCCTGCCTCTGTCCTAGCTATAGCACCTCACAAATGTCATCCATCATCAGCCCTGCTTAGGTAGGCAGTGTTACTGCCTTCAGTCTTTACTAAGGTTGGCTTCTTTTGCTGTTGTGGGTAGCTGAAGTTTTAAAGGAATATATGACCCTCCTGAATATGACAGATTAACCAGAGTATGTTTTCTGAATGGGCTATATGAAGGATGAAGAATAGATCTTATTCCTCCAATAAATATGGCTCAAAAAAAAAAAAAAAAAAAAAAAAAAGGCAGAAGCAGCACTGGCAGGGAGAGGTAGAAATCTGTTTGGAATGCTTCAAAATATGAAAGATGCTACCTGTTCTGTACTATTATTAGCTGAAAAAGGCCAAAGACAGCATGTAAGTACAAGATGATGCCAAATATGGACCCTCACACCATGAGCAATTTCAGTTTGTGCTTAAAGAGCTGAATTTGTGCCTACTAACCCATAGCTGAAACAGGCTTACTGCCGTTTTTCTCAAAGTTAGAGTGAGGCAGCCTTTCCATCTCACCCCTGTGACCAATCTCTCCTCATATGCTCATCACACCTGCATTCTGCTTAGCTGCATTTCACTCTTCTTGGGTATCACAGTTTTGTCAGACTTAGTGTGTCCCTGGAAGTACACCAAACATCACCAAATGGATTTGACAGTACCATTTCTGAGAAATGAGAGCAAATTTATTTTAGTATTTCTAATGGAAACCTGGATTTACTTAGGACTTCTAACCAAAACAATCTATTTTCCCAAGTGTTACAATAATTTTTGCATCACTTTAACACTTTGCACACTATCTCAAAGCTGCCCATATTGTTTTGAGTGTAAATAACTAAACTTTGTAGTAAAACCGTTAGGTTCTCTGATAGATTCATTTCTTCTCTCATAATATTGATTCTGTAAATGAGAATGACCAGCTATTCCAGGCAAAATGGAAGGCTGTGAGGTATGGAGGTGCCTGAACTTTATCAAAATAAATGACAAAATATTTCAGAAAACCTATCTCCTGAGACAGAAATTGAAACATTATTTCTAGGAAGCAATTGTCTACTTACACATTTTAATCATGATGAGAAACTGGGTTCACCTTCATACGACTGCTTACTTTTTAACATCTTGCTCTCCACCTAATTCAGGGCCAATACCTTCAATTATTGTAGTACCTGAAATTTGTCTAGACATGACAATTCGGCAGGACTAGTCACCTGAACAATTCTTCTTGTTTATTTTTCTTAACTTTGACTTTTGGGTCATATATTTACGCATGGCTAGGAAGGTGTTCACTATGTGGTACTAAATAGACAGCTTACACACAGTATTACCCAATCACTTTTCCACACTGTGTAAAGTTTTACATAATTACATTTAATGCAGAAAGTTAATAATGTTCTGCACATTAGCAGGAACTTTATATCCTTCACTTGGTAACTTGCAATAATAAATATCACTTCCCATTGTAATTTAAAAATGGTGAGACCAGTCACGGCTTGCTTTCTGAAATGAATTGGCTTACTGCAGGCAGTAAAACCATGAGGTCTGTACCGTGTCTAACATGATTCTAATGTTTTGCTCTGTGTAAAAATCAAAACATTGAAGCAAAATAATGAATGCAGCAGCCAAAGCAGCTTTCACCATTCTGAGTTTATTTGACGCATGCACATGTGGAAGGATTTAAGCAAGCCCTGACAAATACACTTGTATCAGTCTAACCAAAACATTGTTTATTTTGTTTTACAGATTTTGGCCATTGTGTCCATTCTGTTCATCGTACTGTCCACTATTGCTTTGTCTCTTAACACACTGCCAGAGCTTCAAGAAATAGATGAATTTGGGCAGCCAAACGACAACCCTCAGCTAGCACATGTTGAAGCTGTGTGTATTGCTTGGTTTACCATGGAGTACCTTTTGCGTTTTCTGTCCTCACCAAATAAGTGGAAGTTCTTCAAAGGCCCGTTAAATGTCATTGACTTACTGGCTATCTTGCCGTACTATGTCACCATTTTCCTCACGGAGTCCAATAAAAGTGTCCTGCAGTTCCAAAACGTCAGACGTGTGGTTCAGATATTTCGTATTATGAGGATCCTAAGGATTCTTAAGCTTGCCAGACATTCAACAGGCCTTCAGTCTTTAGGTTTTACGCTCAGGCGGAGTTACAATGAATTGGGCTTGTTGATATTATTTTTAGCCATGGGAATAATGATATTTTCGAGTCTTGTATTCTTTGCTGAGAAGGATGAGGATGCTACAAAATTTACCAGTATCCCTGCATCATTCTGGTGGGCAACAATCACTATGACTACTGTAGGATACGGTGACATTTATCCTAAGACATTATTAGGTAAAATAGTCGGAGGACTTTGCTGTATCGCTGGAGTGCTGGTCATAGCTCTGCCGATACCAATTATTGTGAACAATTTCTCAGAGTTTTATAAGGAGCAGAAAAGACAGGAGAAGGCAATTAAGAGGAGAGAAGCACTTGAGCGAGCTAAAAGAAATGGCAGTATTGTCTCCATGAACCTGAAAGATGCCTTTGCTCGCAGTATGGAAATGATAGATGTAGCAGTAGATTCAGGTAAGCCTGGAGAAGCAGCTAATCCAAAGGAGACACCTGATGACAACCACCTGTCCCCAAGCCGGTGGAAATGGGCCAGAAGGACAATGTCTGAAACAAGCTCAAACAAGTCTTATGAGAACAAATACCAAGAAGTTAGTCAACAAGACTCCCATGAGCAATTAAACAACGCTGCATCATCCTCCAGCCCGCAGCACCTCAGCGTCCAAAAACTGGAGATGTTGTATAATGAAATTACTAAAACTCAGTCTCAGCCTAATCTTAACGCTGGTTACCAAGACCAGTCAGCAAAGCCACCCATGTATGAAGAAGAAATAGAAATGGAAGAAGTTACAAGTCAGAGAGATCCGTTGCCAACTGGACCTACGGACATCATAACGGACATGAGGAGCACATCCAGTATCGACAGTTTTGCCAGCTGTGCGACTGACTTCACAGAAACAGAGAGGTCTCCCCTCTCTCTGTTTCCTGGCTCTCACTTGCAAATGAGATTTCCAGCTGATGCTGTTAACCTGGAAGACAACCAAAGAGTAAGGAGTTCTCAGTTTATACCATTCACAAAAGACCGAATGTTTTCTCCAACCGATGTCACCTTTGACTACAATCCAATCGACAGAGCTGTTACTGGTGATGGCAGTGGGTCCCAAACTGTTTTGCATGGTCATTTGCATTTCGACACTGCCATGGAAAGCCCCAAAAGTTCCCTGAAAGGTAGCAACCCATTAAAATCTAGGTCCCTTAAAGTTAATTTTAAAGACAATAGAGGTGGTGCTCCACAAACTCCACCCAGCACTGCAAGGCCGCTGCCAGTAATGGCAGGAGCAGACTTCACACAGACCACCCCTCAGCACATCAGCACCATTCTCCTAGAAGAAAATTCACCCCAAGGTGAACGACCTTTACTTGGTGCTGACGCATCAGCACTTTGTCAGGGACCTGTGAAAAAGTCATCCCCTCTCTTTCCCAAACAAAAGATTTTCACTTTCCCTTCAAAAGAGAGGAGGAGCTTCACTGAAATAGACACTGGAGAAGAAGAATTTATGGAGTTACATGGTATAAAACATGAAAAACAACACGATATCAAGACAAATTGCTGTGGGGATAAACAGAGTGATGGCAACCATTTAACAGAGGAGCCACAGGTCAGCTCTTCACCCAAAAGCATGAGCCACAACTGTACTCAAGACATTTACCATGCTGTGGGTGAGGTAAAGCAAGACAGTAACCAAGAAGGTCACAAAATGGAAAACCATTTATTTGCCCCAGAAATTCATTCAAGTCCGGGAGAAACTGGTTACTGTCCCACACGCGAAACTAGCATGTGACTAGTTACAAAAGCAATAAAAATATCTTTTCTTAAAACACAGTTAGTAATGCCTATGAACTAAAACATGGAAAGCCTCAAAAAAAGTGCATAGAATGTTATTTTTGCATGGCATGAAGAGTTGTTTAGTTTAAATACTGTTTAATTTAAAAAAAAAAAAGAGACTGCTTTTTGTAACAAACTGAAAAAAATGGGAAAAAATGACTCAAGAACAGTGAATAAAATAAAGCGAGCTCTGTTAGGAGCCAGTGTTCTGCAACATCTGACATTTTTGATCCTTTCAGTTACGATGGTAGACAGATTTTGAACTCTTTTAACTTTTTTTGTTTTCTTGGTTACAATGAATTTTAGAATTTGCACATGAAAGGATGAAATGTCAATGCATGCATTCATAAAGATGTGAAACAAGGTGCTTTGAGCTTGCAAAATGCATATATTTGTAAATAGTTTGGGGTTGGGGGGAAAGCTACTGTTAACAAGGATTTATGGAAAAAGCATTTCCTGGGACACAGGTACTTCCTTCACAGCATGCTGCCTGGAGGTTTTGTACAGACTTATGTTGCAAAATTGCAACTTCTACTTAAAGCATCTCACATATCTTGCTTTCTGTT
Source organism: Cariama cristata (assembly GCF_000690535.1). NCBI lineage: Eukaryota > Metazoa > Chordata > Aves > Cariamiformes > Cariamidae > Cariama > Cariama cristata. Next base: position 29,490 of record NW_009615992.1, read on the forward strand.
AAAAAGCTCATGCATATATCTGTTAATTAAGGACTACAGTATTTTAGTTTATCTATCTGTGCTGTAAATCATGATTTTTTTTTTTCATAACTTTAGTTATTGCATTTGTCAGGGGAAAAGCAAAGATTTAATGACCAGAACTTGAAGCATTTGATATTTTCATAGAAAACTGCCATCATTTCATAACTAAGAAAAAAAAATGTTCCATTTTAAAATTAAAAAAAAAAAACATAGTTATTTCTGTGGCAATAAATAGTGCCAAATGGCTCTACAGACATATCCAAAAGTTCTCAGTCTCTTAGAATATTTGTTTTAACCTGGTATTCAAAAAAAAATATTACCCACATTCTTTTTTTTTTTCATTTGAGTGAACAGTATTTGCTTCTACATGATCTTTGAGCTCTCTTTC
>NW_009615992.1:29929-43984 GCF_000690535.1 Cariama cristata
CTTTACATGCAGTGCCCATACTTCAATAATGGCAATGTTGTTGAAGACGTTATGGTGTAAAGACATATGAGACAAGCTTTGTAGGGGGAAGTAGTACCTTTTATTATCACAAATCATATAGCTGGAAAAAAAAACAGGCTTCAAGTACATGTAACTTGCCCCAGGTCTTCCACGCCCCGAAGCTTGTCTGTGTTTTTCAGTTCAATCATTTGGACTGACAGAAGGTTATCACCTGACTCACCAACTTTGCCTCAACCCATCTTCCCATGGCTCTTCCAAAACAGAGTAGAGGCTTTCCCCTATACTTAAATAAAGGGAAATGTCAGTTGTTCCATTGCCAACTGCCAAAGCATCTTTGGTTTCTCTGATATTCTCCAGCTTTGTAAAAGAAAGATGCTGAACCAAAGCCTTCATTAAAAAGTACCCATCTAATCACTGTCTGAAAAAAGCTGTTATTTTTTTATCCAGGACTGATCGCTTCCTGTGCTATCCTATAAAAAACCCTATAGATCTCTTTAATCCCCTCCATCATAAAAAGTTTATTCAATTCATTAATCCTAAACATAAGCAAAAGTATGAGGGTACACAGGCATGTCCTACAAAGCATTCCTTTTTTTTATTTTTTAGGAAACGAATACAGGGGTTTTTTTGCCGTACTCTGATTTCTGCTGAGATTGGATCCTCCCTTACAACCGTTTTGTAAGAGCAGCAGTACAGCCTCAAAGCCAATAGCCAGAGGGTCCAACAGTTGAAAGTCTGAGGACGTGTTTGGAAATTCTAGCATCAGTGCCCCGCTGCTCTGTGGGCTTGTTGCCAGAGATTGAGCTTCTCACCTCCCCATAGACAGAAGGGAGCGAATGCTTCTGCCAGGTCAGCACTGTAACAGCAAGCATTGCAAAACACTGAGACAGCGAGAATGGAAGCCTTAAGAGCACTTTAGACCCACCAACACATGGTTTGTAACAGCAGGCTTCTACTTCCCATAGTGGACCTCACTTAATTTTTACTTATGTGTCATTTTCTGTCACTTAAATGAGTAAAAATCAGGCACTCAATGCATGTAATGTAAAAGAGGAAGCATTTTTGTTGCAACATTGCCCTCTGCCTGAAACGGCTGGGCTGATGGTACAGACCTCACTCAAGCCTGACCCGTGGAAAGGAAGCAAGAAAAGCCCCAAAATATGGATTCTGGTGGCTGAGCCAAACAATGAGCACAGCACAATCCTTTGGTCAAAAAAAAAAAAAAAAGTTTTCTATATTTCCAGAAGTTTTCTGATTTCCATAACAAGGTAAAATTGAGATGTCTCTTCAGTCATTTGAAAAACTGGGAATATAACGTTATTTTTTCCAAACAATGTCTGGTCATTAATTCTCAAAATCAAAATTAATTTTTTTGTCCTTAGTTGCAGTTCATTGCAACTTGTTGCTGCAGTTTTACCTATTTATGTGGCATTCTGCTTAACATTTTTCAATCATGTTGTGTCTCACTGTTCCAAAACTTGGCTCTTGAGTATTTTATAGTCATTAATCTTCTATATTTATTTTTATTTTTTGGTTCCTAGATACTTTCAGTACTAAAACTAAATGCCAGTCAATTTTTATATGCCTAAAGTGTCGATCTGTATTTTCTATGTGCAGTTTTATGAAATCACATGGGCCTGTTCGATCTGCCTTTACATCCTAGTGAACTAATGAAGACCAAATTAAGTCCAAATGGGACCTCATCCCATGCTCTGGATCCACAGAAAAATCCCTTTCAAGATAATGATGTTGTTCTAGCAAGACTGAGGTCTGTGTTGCCTTCCTTCTGCGTGCTTTTTCTCCCAGGTGACCCTTACGCTTTGGAAAAGCCCCCTCAGATCTGTGCCACTTGGTGGAAAGGGAGGAGTCCAGCCATAGGGAACGTATTGCTGGAGCAGAGATTTGATTCCTTAAGCTCTCCTGAGCTAAACTTTATGCAAACATGATTCTGCCCTATTAAAATCGGTAAAAATTCAATAGTGGTAACATCAAGGTCTCAATCCTTGTGCAGATGAATTTCCCCCAAAACCAATGGAAGTCTGACGGAAAAGGGGATTGACTGAAACATAAATGGGGACGGCAAGTGTCTCTCTCTCTTGATGGAAATCAACGGGAGCTTTTACTATACAAATCAGATGAAAAGACCAGGCCCTTATTGACTGTCATATTTTAAATGTTTTCAGAGAAGCACATTTATTTTGAAATTGTACAAGCAAAAGAAATGCAATTCTCTTTATTAACAGATGTTGTATTTTTTTGAAATCTTGGAAGCAAAAGGATCAAGCTTTAGAAGTGCTTTTGGTATAATTCCATTTTATGCTTTTGACTATGCTGAATATCATTTGCAGAAACACAGGTTTAGACATTTGTTTTTTCCAGTCTCGACTGCATACACGGGATCCACTCCTGAACATATAGCTCATGTATAATTCCTGATTAAAACATGTACTTGAGCAGTTGCAGGACTGGACCCAGCTTTCATTCCACTACAGCAGGTGTAAGTAGTGCAGTCCAAGATCATTTCCTTCATCATTAATTGCTATGTAGCAAATTATGCAAAATTACTTGAGTATATTTTTCTGTTTTTCTAAAACCTTGAAGCCATTTCAGACTTATTACCCATTCACCACAGTAAGGGGAGGGTAGGTTTTGAGTTCTGGAGTCAGTCTCCAACAGTTGTGGAATTTCAAAACAATTTAAGGAGTCTCAGGATGAAGTGACTCCCCTGTGCATCTGAAAGCAGGGTCTGACTCTTTGTATCACTGGAAAATGAAGATTGTTCAGGGAGATAGCTTTGCAATCAATCTATTTTTTATATTTTCTACTAACCGCAGAATCCTGAATCAAAGTTTTAATTCCTTTTCAATGATGAAACCAAATGTACGCATTTAAAAGATGTTCACAGAGTAATCGGAACATTTTTGGAGTAAATAATCACATTACTTCAAATCTAGGGTGGGGGGAATAATATATCGCACAAACTGCAAAGTTCATACAGGAAAGCCATTTACAGGGGAAGCATATAACGTAAGGAATGTAACATGGTGTAGGAATTTATTGCACTACGGAATTTATATAAAATACACTTTTTTAAATAAAAACACAAAAGGCCTTTTAATGCTTTATTGTATAGAACATAGGAGCCTCTGTGCTAATGCAGCAGTCTAATGCACTGTGTCCTCACTTCAAAATTGGTCTCAAAATTCAAACATCAGTGATGTTAGAGAGGTGATATCTGATCGAACACTAAAGCAACTGACCTGAAGAGCATTTTAGCACAGTATTACGTAACCAAAAGTGTGTACAGAAAATTGTATTTTTGCCGATAACATGCATAAATCAAATTGACAATTGGCTTCTTGAGTCTTTTCCTAACAGGTAACACTGGGCAACATATTTTTATTCCTTTCAAGTTCTTTTAAAAGTAGATCTCTTCCCCTACATGTAGACTGAGCTCCTCTTTAAACCTTAAAAAATGTTTCATTCAAATTATTTAATTAACTCCTTCAACCTCATCTCTAAACCACAGCCCAGTACAAAAGCCAGTTGTCTTTTTCAAGCCCTATGGCAAATACAGTCAGCCTGGTAAAAATGTCCGGGGCCTACCTGACTGATTTTTTTCTTTTAATTCATACAATTTTTGAATCATTTGGATAGAAAATAAAGTGTAACATTTTGATTATGCAAAACATACGTTAAAAGCAAAAAAAATGCAAGAAATAAGTTTTTTTCAAAGTAGCCAGCATAGATCAAGCAAGAAATGCAAATACAGCAAAGGGGGAAGAAAGGCAGAAAACTGTAAGCAAGGCATGTTTTAATATACTATATAAACGAGAGATATAATAAAACATATATAAAAATAGACCTTGTTCACACTTAATCAGGTAAAAATGCCAGTAGCAAAAGATTTAATTCCACTCCTACCCCATCTTAATTTTCAGCCTAGAACCAACAGATCTTTACTGAGGTTTTCAGTGATGTTATTACTCGCTCACCTGCTACATGAACGTCTGATCTGTCATAGTTTTTCAGAAGACTTTCCTGAAAAAGAAGATACTGTGTGTTGTTGTCTTTGTCAATCTTTGGATCTCTTCCCATTGCCCTCCAAACACCAAACTTCTCTTCTTCTTGGGAGCAATTAGAAGGCGACCTACCGAACAAGATGATCGGTGCATCTTGTTTATCAGGAAAGCATTTTGGTAGTCTGGTGCAAATGGCCAGATGGACTCTGACTGCCTTTGAACCAAGGAGCAAGAAGACCGGAGTGTCATTTCTCTCTGTTATTGTTGCAGCCATACCATCTCACACTTTCACGTGTTTTCTAGTTTTAAAATGCTCCAATGCCTCCGGTGTCCCCGTCAACCTGCAAGATGTGTCAGTGCATTTGTTCAGTGCTTTTGTTAAAAGTGGTTGACTGCTAAATGCTATTAAGAGAGCCATCAATGTAAGTGTGAATATTTGTCTCTTGTCCAATATGTTTTTGTTACTTAGTGGTACTCAAAACTCCAGCTGCAATGCTTTCATATTCTAAAACAGATGAGGGGTTCTGGGAGCCATATTCTTTGCAGCTACTCTATCAGTTTCCTTAATGAAGAAAGGTTAGGTGACTGGCAGGCAGAGACAAAATTGTTTGTGTCGTGTCATGGTTTCTTGTTCAATAATCATACACCGTGTGACATCTGGAGGTGGAATAATATACTTGTCTTTGTTCTGTTGCAGGTTTAAATAATATTTTTTTGAAATGTTGTGTTATGATATTTGAGAACTATTACCCTTTAGTGCAAAGGAGATTTCTTCCCAAATAGCAGTAATACCTTATAGGCCTGTATTATTATTGATTGCTGTTTAATTTTCTTTTATGACACCTAACACAGATCCAGATGGATCCCATTGTAGAACAAGGAAATAGCACACAAATATTATTGCTCTTTTTAATTAAAAGTAGCTAGCTAAAGAACATGGTGTTAGCCAGCATTTAATTCAAAAAGATAAGATTACCCTAATTATACCTATGAACCAAACAAAATGGTGACATGTTGTTACCTTAGACATTGACTGTAGTCCTGTGGTTAATGTAAACCCTGAATCTAAAATAGTCTGGGTAATTAATTTTAATAGGGTAATTTTTTACCTCAAATAATTATTTAAATACATATTTAACATCAGCAGGAGTCATGTGCACTTCTAAATCTGGAAGTCTACAGCTATGTTTGCACTGGCATCTTAGTGGAAATCAGAAGAGCTCTCTTGAGATGAATCTTTCAGCTATCCCCGCTTCTCGTGCTTTGGTTCACATCACAGAGCAATCCTGGACCGTGGAAACTGGATTACGTTTAGATGAAGCTGAACCAGACTTGTTCCATGAGGGCACCTCCTGTGCTGCAACTAGTATGAAGCACTTGGCCCTGCATCCCAGACTAGAGCTAGTGCAAAAGAGTACCCCTGATACACATAGTATGAATTGTCAGCACAAACTGTTTTCCTCAACAAATCTGCTTCTGTTGTGTTGTACTACTTGCTAATGTAGACATAGACTATCTCTACCGTGGTTATTAATCCAGTTGATGTAGTCTTGGCTAAATCCCTTACTCAAGCAAATTTTGCCACGGTCATCAGTGGTATTGCATAAAAAGAGCAATATACAGCCAAAGATGAAATTGTCCCCACTGCATTCTCCAACTTAACTCAGGTGGAATCATCTAAACAATAAATTCTTGATAACCCTTGGATAGTTGTGGTTTGCAGTTTGGACTACACCCTTAAATACTGCATATTTCTGTAGTCAATGTACTGTAAAGTTGGTGTTACATTTGATTAAGACCGTTTAGACAACCCTACATCGACTCTCACTTGAAAATCATTAAATCAGTGGAATGATTAAACTGACTGCAAGTAGCCCTATTTCACTTAACAGTAACTCTTAGTTTATACTTGGTATGAATAAAAACAAAAGGCTGTGCAAACAGCTAAGCAGTGATGGAGGATCAGAAACCCAGCTTCACTATTTTATGCCCATCTACCATGTCTAGATATCTTTCCATTTGGATCATCAGTTGAAATTTATTTAAATTGGGGGTCTAGTAGGATTTTGGTCATGAGCTTAGTTGCTCTGATGTCTAGGACATACCTTGTGAAAGGTAATGCAAGAAACAAAAAGCCTATTCCTTACTTTTTTTAACTATTTCAAGGTGAAGGACACATATCTTATACTGGTATTTTCGCTCTCAGTTTTGCTCAGATAGCATCTCTCAGTGGAGGTTCAGAATACGAAACATTTATGCCTGTTCTTGAAGTCCTTAAGCAGAAAGCCAATGGGAATTCTGCCTGTATAAAACTGAAGGATGGAGCAATATATTATAGCTTTAGGCAAAAGGAACAGTTTCTAACACATTACAAAATGAAAAAAAAAAAGGAAAAAAAACACTGTTAGGGACAATCATGGGTACTTCTGCTAGGATGCAGAGTTCTGGATTTATACCTCTAAATTTTCAAAGAGTTATGTGGAGTTTTACCTATGTAACTCTTTCAAAACTCAAAGGAGCCATGCTGATAAGCTGAAACATGGAGAGATTAGCGTACAAAGAACCTGAGAGTTGAATACATAGCCTATTGCTTTAAGATCACTGTAAATATCAACTAAAAATATATACTAATTCATGTTTATAAGTTATTACTGTGTTAGTTTCATAGATACGGTAGCATGACTATTATCAGTTTTATTGAGTTTAATGAACTTTACTTTGTATTCCTCTGTGAATGCTCTGAATGCTGCAAACAAAAAAAGCACAACAGTATTTTTTCAAGTTCTCTTGGCGCGATAGCAGTGTCTTCACTATTGTTCAATTTTACAGAATTAGCAACATTTCATCATACAATGCTATATTAACAACATACCTTCCTTTAAAGAACTGTCACTAGGAGATAAAAGCATATGTGATAAGTCTTGTCTAATCTCATTCATCTGCCTTTACAAAATGCCCCAGCTATTTTGCGGGAGAATATGCTGCTTTTGCTTCACGCGTTGTTTGTATTTGGGGGTGGGGCAGGGGAATAATAGGGCATTTTGCAATGGTAATTGCATCAAACATGCTTTTTTTCATTATTATTGTATTTGTTAGAAACATTTTGATTTAATTTCTTTTTGTAGATAAGGCTGTTTGACAATAGCTTTATTTTTTCAGCTAACCATCTGATTCCATTAGACTAATAACTTCTCACATTTAGTGGTATTCGTATCAATGTCTCCATATCAGCTGCATTTTAACTTCATAAGAAAGGAAATGTGATTATTATTTTTGTCATACTAGATTTTGCTGATCAACTAAATATTTCTGCACCAATCTACATATTAATATGCATGTTGTAGTCTGTACAATTGTTCAGCATCAAAATATCTGTTTAATTTATGTCAAATGTCTGTAAAATAAATGCATTGTTCTCCATTTCAGTCTGATAGAATAAGCAGGATAGTAAATAAATGTGTAAATGAATCATCTGTGTCTCATTTCAGTTCTCTGCATGAAACCACTTTACATTGAACATTGCATATATACCAAAACAATAATCCATAGTGTCTTTAGATTTCATTATTTGACAATATTATACAGGGATCTCTGGCAGACAGTGTGTACAGAAATAAATCATTTGGCTATGCAAATAAAGTCAGAATCCATTATTTTTGTAAAAAAATGAAATACAGTGCTTCTGAGCCTTTTTTTTTTTGCTCTCTGTTCAGCATTACTACTAATTACTGCTTGCACTGTCATAGATACAAGACCTCAAATGACTTTACAAGGGTGAGTAAATATTATTGCTTGCAGGATGGAAAGCAGAAGCATGGAAAGATTTAGCAACCTTTTTTTGGATAGTCAAGCCTAGGTACCTCAGCCTAATATTCAGAGGTGGTGGGTAAACCAATCTCTTGTTCAACTTACTAGTAAGCAACCATCTAGCTCGGACTCCAGCATCTTTTTGCCTAATGCGGACCAATTTTTTTACAGCCCAAAAACTGAAAGAAAATATAAGTTGTACTAGGATTTTTTTTTTTCCTTCAAGATGACTCATGGAAATAACTGGGTTTTTTTACAGGCAAAGCTTTGCTCCAAATGCAACTATAATAGAGCACCTCTAGTGTTCAGAAAATAAGGTATATGATTTCCTTATCTTCAAAATAGAAAGCTATTCTTACATTTCTACATCTGAACTGTATTACAATGAAATAAAAATACAGGACCAAATTCTGCCCTTTGGTGAGCGTGCTGATTATAGTTATTATGAGAGAGGCAGGCTTTAGCTTCACAACCACATTGTGCTATACATACCTCAAGACACCATTCATTGCACTGCAGAACTTTTCCCCTTTCAGCTTTTAATCTCAGGGTTCCTTCTCTGAATGTGCAGTAGTGCACATAAATCTAAATTTGTTCCATCTTCCTGTTCTCCCTCAAACATATTCCCAACCTCCTCTTTCATTAAAAAAATACCCCATGCCTTTGTTATTGCTTCTCCCAGTCTCTTCTTCTTGGCATTGATTTGAGTAATTGCATTTGAAAGAAAGGATATTGAGTTTTATATATTATTCAATACCCAAGCAGTCTGCAGCCCACACATCTATCCGTGGTACCTGAAAGTATCTCCAAAACTGCAGTTTTAGGTGCACATTCCGGCTGCCCCATGGTTCCACCGTGCAGCAAGACCTGGGTCTTGTGTAAATCCTCTGACCTTCCAGATTTTGACCACAAGAAAGGAAACTAAGTCACGCAGGAGAAATGGAGTGGGAACATTTTCCAGTAATCGCCAAGTCTGGACAATCAAGAGACCAAGATGCACCACCATAGTTCAGATATAGCTAAAAATCTCTTCGATCATGCTGTAAGATTAGAAGATCTTTCTGTTCTAGCTATTTCAGCTTTTTCCATCTCCTTCTCTCCCTCTATTCTTTTTCACGGAGCTCATTTCAAAAAAATATCTAGCACCCTAGTTTTTCATCCCAACTCCATAGCAGCCTAAGAAAGGAATGGATAGATGCTAGCAAGAAAAGAGAAATCAGAAAATCTCCACTATTTTTTTGGTGGAGCTAGAAAGCAGACAAACTATTGTATGCAAAGCTGCAAGTGCTAGGAATTAGGTCCTAAAGAAAGAAATATTTTTGGCAGACCAGGAATACAGCAGATCATAGGGATCATACTGACAAAGTACTGAGATGCCAGTAGGGTCGTGTAAAAGTACCCCTCTCTAATCTATTCAGTAGACAAACTTCAAGTAATTCTGATATAAATATTAGGAAAGAAAACAACCTCAACAGTCAGAATATCATTATGTTAAACCTTAATTTACTGTATAGGCTTAAATCATGCTTCTGCAGACTCTGTAAATGCAAATTTTCATTGAAAAAACTAAATCAAAAATTGAGTAAAATTTGGTTTTGGTTTCTAGAAACTCATGACGATTTTTCTACTTTAAAGAAAGATAGAAATGGAGAGGGAAAAATTAGACTATATTGTATTATGTAGCAGGGTGGGTGTTTTTTAAAAGTTTCAGAGTACCTCACAGACCACAGGCCTCCATTGCCTGCATAAGTAAATGATGAAAGTGTCTACAAAAAATTTCATTACTTATCTGTGATGACAGCAATACAGTTTCCAGTCCCTTGTCTTCTGAAAAGAGTTTGCATACTTTACTGTCTAAACTGTGGCTTTCTCCAAATGAAATACCAACTTTTAATGGATAAATTCAAGAGTGGTTCTTAATAGAACTGACTCATTTTTAGACTGTGAGCCAATAAACTTTACCCCAGTAAAATAACTCAAATTACCTTTCAAACAGCACTTTTAGTACTTACAGGTTTTCACCCAAGCACTGATAACCAGCAGACTTAATCTATGGGTACCACAGAATCCACGATTGAAATGACTTTCATAAATGGGCATCAAATTTTCAAATAAGTTTCATGTAAGTAAGCAGCCACCTTTCAATATTTCAGCACTATTTTCTCCTCAGCCACACACTGAAACGATACCAGGATTGCAAAACACAAAGTTACTTTCTTTTCATCAGTTCATGATGAAAACACTAATCAAAATTGTAACTGCATCTGGCAACACAGAGGTTTTAACTCATATTTTTGTTCTGCACTAGAACAAAAAATGGGAACTTTGACATTGTCACTGAAAGCCCATAGATAAGGCATCAAAGATTATCCTTGATTCATGCTCTTCCTTCAAGGGCTAACCTGGCTGCTAGCTGGGGTACGGAGCTTATTCCTTTGTCCTCATGGATTACCTAAGGGAACATGACCCCAACTTGGGTCCTGTAACTGGAAATCGGCAGCATGGGGCATCCAGAAGAGGGAAGCACAGCCTGACCTCCAGCACAGACCTGGCACTTGGGCATTTCCCAATGCTTGCTTTTAAAACCAGACTGAACTCTACTCGGTCCTCCCAAAGCCATCATCTATAGAAAACCAACATTATACAAAAAGCCCTGATCGACCTGAAATCCGATCATAATGACTCAATATCTATGAAAACTATAGCTGCCTCATCCGTGTCAGGACACTTTATATTTTGTCATTCTTTGTTAATAAAACCCTACTACTGAACAAGGCACTATGAGCCAAAGATGACTGAGAACCTGCTTTAATGGAAGATTTGAGTACCTAAATGATTCAAAGTTGAACTCTACATCTACAAAATTCTTTCTTTTCAGCTGCACAAACAAGAAGGCTACATACTCGCCATGAAAATATAAAATAATTGCATTATTGACTCATGGTAACTAATTTATCAGAGGACTTTCACTTTTGGACACTCAAAGTTACTGATGCTTGATAGAGTGAAAAATAGACACTATTAATCAGACGATGAGAAAAACAGTCTGCAGTTTTGTTAGTCAACAACATCAGAGGGCCCAGAGGGGAAAGGAGTTTACTCAAAGCTGCTAACTTGACTTAAAACTACAAACTGACTTTGTCTTAATGAGGATTTTATCCACTATTAGTTGCTACAGGCGAGCTAACACGTAGTTAAACACACAGAGAGACAAAAATATTTGTTAATCACCAATGTGCCTTCAAATGCATTAATCTGTATCTTAAAAAGCATTTAATCATCTTGAACTACTATAACTATAAAATACCTCTTATTTGCAGAAAGTAAAGACAAACCAAACATGAACAGCACCAAAAGGAATAAATTTTTAAATTATAATAAATAAGCATGATTTGTTTTGTTATTTCTTGCTCTTCATTCTCATGTTTTCTACAGATTATCATCCTTCCCACACTGGAAATCAGCACAGCACCAATGTATTGCTAATCTCTACTAAATTAGGTATTCCTACTGCCAAAAATTCCGGTTGAGTTATGTTATCACTCACTGTTATTTAAACCATTAATGAAACTGTGGTTTTTCTTCACAAAAAATCTGTTTTTATGATTTGCTCTCTTATATTACAGTTTTCAAATGGAATTTGCAGTTAGTCTTCATAATCTCTTCCCATGTCAATTTGTTTCTACTAGATGGCAAGAGATGAGCTGTCAACTGTGAAGTATCAGTAGAGTATCCATATCCATGCTATTAAAGTTTAAAAAGCTTCTTAAGAGATTATTACAACTTAGTGCACTCATTAAGGAAAAGGGTTCAAAGTGAACTTTACTCTATTTAGATTCTGGATAATCCAAAGTGAAAAAAGCCATTAGGAATACCTCAGCTGCAGGAAATGTTTCTACTTTAATAAACAATAAGGCATCCAACCACAAAACACAGATCCATAAAGAAGTAGAATTCATTAGCTCAGCCACTCAAGGAACCGCCTGTATTTACCAACTTTTCCATTTTAATCTTTTCCTGTTGTTGGTTTAATGATTTCATTAAAATATATAAAGAAGCAGGCATAATTGTATCGTTCTTAGAAAGGAACTGTCTTCAGTTCTCCAGCCCCTCACTAGGACGTTCCATGATAGAAACATCTTATATTTGTGACGTATCTTCCAGTGGCAAGTCTGATGACCACTTGGGCAAGTGACTCCATGTACACATACATTAAACACACACACACACAGCCCCCCCACAGGACATACAGGACATATGGAATCTGGCACCGTCTTAGCACAGTAGTCCACAAACCAAAACTCTTTGATACCTTGCATATGTGCTATGCTATAGATGCAATTTCAAGAGATTTCTCAGTTCACCAAGGCGCAGCGGAAAGGAGGATCTCACAGTTCTCACAGCTCTAATTCATAATTGAACCAAAAGAAGTTGTATACCAGGACATCATTTTCCATGCACACAGAAAAATGGAATTGTTAACACCTGCACATCGCTGTGATTGCTATGAGGCTTCTATACCTGGCAGGAAACTAAAGCGTATGTAGACTAGAATAATTTCATTCTGGCGTGAAATGTTACATCTCCAAAACAAGAAGTAGAACTACAGCAACAGTAGAACTACTGCTTTAATTATTACCCACTCTTGCTTGCCTGACCCTCCTTTTCATCAGGACCATATAAGCAAGCTCTATTTAACCACTTCAAGCAAGTTCCACAATAAGTTTACCTTATAAGGACTGGAGAAAAGCTCAAAGTTTTCTATGAAATATTTCAAAACTAAATTAAACGTTACCCACGTTTCTTGGAGAGGACAAAATAAGATTTCCAGTAATCAAAAGAAATAAAGAGCTTAGTACATATGAAAAAAAAAAAAAAAATCAATTCTGTAGTGTTAAATAGTAACAGAAAAGAGTGGCTACTGTTTTTCATGTCTGAGCCCTCATTCTCACCCAGGAAAATGAATAAAGGAAAAACAAATTTAAAGAGACACCACTGCATAAATACGCAGCTACCTCTGGTTTCTGTGAGAAAAGTTTCACTTTGGTATTTCCCACAGTTAACAAAGAAAGTGATTTTTGGATAATCAGCATGTCTTGTTCTCCTTGGAATTTCTAATCATGACTTCTGCAGAATTAAATCACAGGGACTGTCAGTAATGTATCCAGAGCTCTGAATGAATAAAATTGTAATTCCAGGAGTGTATTAATGATGTAAACTAATTTGACATTCGTTGTGAGATATTTGATCAGGGCAAACTACTTTGTTATTGTGCATATGTTCAGAGGTATTGCCTGTCACAATAGCTGTTTAAAGCAGAGTGTTAGAACTCTAATGAAGTCTACCAAACTCCCACTTTTGAACAACAGTAAATGATTCCCCTTTCATGTGGAAGCTTGGGTTGATAATAGCACCAGATTCAGTTTCACTCACTCAACCAAATCTCAAATTTTCCGGTTTTCTGGTATTAACTGCAACTCACCTTCTCTGTCAGTTTTACAGATGTACAGGTAAGTGTGTCTCTTTTTAACATTTTCACAATATTTAAAGTTGTTGCAAGTCCATTCTCTTTCTCCCAGTCTGCTAAACACATACAATGTTCAGCTGATCAGTAGAGCCAGAGAATCGTATTTCCAAGACCTTATTTTCACACTGGGAACAGTTTCAAAGCTGTTAGTTCCTAGTCCTTGGCACACTAAGCAAAATAAATAAACACATAAATAAATTATGAGTTCTAAACAAGCAAAGTTTCTGAGAGGACTCGAACAATAATTTCATGGAAATATAGTAACCTAAGTTGAAATTGTGTATCTCGGGGATAATTCCAAAGAAAACAGTGCCAAATGTCAGTCAGTACTCAGTATATCAGAGAAATCAGTATCTCAGGGACTCATTCTGCATATCTTTGTCAGGCAATCTTCATTTACATAAAATGTAATCCCTAAAAATTTAAATTCGTTTAAATCCATTTAAATTCATTAAAGCATGTAAACACCATGGATTTGTTTAACTGCTTTAAATGCCTTGATGTTAGCCAAGGAAAATTCCATATAACTTCATCAGTAAAGTAAAAATGTGAGAAGTATTTGCTTTTGGTAGCAAGATGAAGGTTGGTCAATGCCATACACCATGCCAAGTTTCCATTTTTCTTGCTAAAGGGAGTCTCACGCATTGTGGTTGTCACCATTTAAGGCTGGGCCGGCAC
>NW_009615993.1:0-978 GCF_000690535.1 Cariama cristata
GCCCGTCTGCAGCAGCCCAGGCGCTGCTCCCTCCGGAGCTCGGCTCTCCGGCCAACCCAGCTTTCAGGGCTTTGCCAGCGCATCCAAGAGAAAAAGGCAATTCAGAAAGCTCAAAGCTTTAGGCAAGGGGTGGCTGCTTGAGACAAATGTCCTTTTTTTCTGACTTTTTGCTTAGAGGTGGTCAAAAAGCTGTGTTTAGACACTTTTAAAGCAGAAAGCGCGATTTGCATAGTCGGCATAGAAAACCACGCTGACTTACCATCCTGAAAAGGGGTCAAATGCAAAACCGCAGCATTTCAACTAGTTCAATGCACCTCCTGACAGGAGGGCCACAGGGACGGGTGTTTCATTGCACACTCCCACCTCACGGTCCTCATGGCTCTGAGCCAGGGCCACCGACATGGCTCATGGCTGCTGGCGTTTAAATAGCCAGGGTGACCTTTCCACACCCTAGCCCCACGCCAGGGATCCCAAACACCTTCTCCACCTCTCAGGGCTCACCAGTATGTTCAGGGTTTTTAATCTCACAGGAGCCCTCAGATCTGCCTGAGCAGCCCCACCAAGCTGAAAAAGGATTGCATTAAAAATGACAGCAAGAAAATATAAAAACCATGAAGACAACCTGGCAAGAGACAGAGCACCCTGGCCAGGGGGTCAGAGCAGGCAGGACTCGGGCACCGACCCTCTTTTTTTGGCTCACCTCCCCAGAGGCATTTGGGGAGGAGGTAAGAATCCCAAGGGAGAAACGGATGCATCCGCTTGGATGCAATATCCTGCCCAGGTGCTGTGGGGCTGGGGCTCAGCCCACGCTGCCCAGGGTTCTGCCCCTGCTGCAACCATCCCTGCCACTCCTTCATCTGCCAGCCCAGGTCCTGCCCTTCCCAATGTTTCCTCCCTTCACCGGCTGCCTGCAGGGCCAGGCAGGGGTCAGGACGTGGGAAATCCTGCCGCCTCCTGCCAGCTGGCCCTGCCGGCTCT
>NW_009615993.1:1004-7907 GCF_000690535.1 Cariama cristata
GCCTCGTGCGGTTCTTTTCGGCCTTTCCCCAGCAGCTGCCACTGTGCCCAGGGGTCTGGCTCGCATGGGAGGGGGTCTGGCCGGCACGGGAGAAGCATACCCAAGGGGGTGAGCAGAGGGCAAGCAGGATGCCTGGACCAAGTGTGCACACCATGCGTCTCACAGCCCCGTGGTGCAACTGGGGCCACCACTGCACCTTTGCTCTCATGGGCCACCCTGCAAGAAGGGAAACAGCAGCAACATTTTTGAGTTGCGGCAGGTCCTGCTGGTTTTTCTGTAAGGTCAGTCGGAGCTGAAGAGAGTGGCCAAGCGGCTTTCCCCGCGCCCCGGGCTGGGGTAGATAGGGGATGTGGGTGAAGTTTTATACAAGAAGAAATGCCCAGGGGACATTCCCTTGCAAAGTCTCAAAGACATTCCCAAGAGGACCCCAGCTCCCAGCCAATGCCAAAATCCTTGCAGCTGCCCCACAGCAGCCTCCAAGCCCCTGTAACAGCAGAAGTCACATTGGTTTGTGGTGGGGTTGTGCAACCTCCCTCTGACCGCCAGTGCCAGTCCCCAGGAGCCCACAGGGCTTGAGCTACCTCCTCCCGCA
Source organism: Cariama cristata (assembly GCF_000690535.1). Classification (NCBI taxonomy): domain Eukaryota; kingdom Metazoa; phylum Chordata; class Aves; order Cariamiformes; family Cariamidae; genus Cariama; species Cariama cristata. The sequence goes on from NW_009615993.1 coordinate 1,597, forward strand.
GCCCAGGTCCCTCCTCTACCCCCAATTGCTGCCACGGGGAGGGATGGAAAAGCCATTCAGCATCCCTCCGAGCCACTTCCCTGCTTGCACGGCTGACTGCCTCCAGCGCTGCAGGCTCCCAACCTGCCCAAGGAGAAACTGGACCAAAACAAGCATTGTGGGGGCAGAGGGAAAGGAGCCAGCCTGGGTTTTTTTTCAGGGGATGTTGAAGGCTGGAGCAGAGAGCCAGCAGAGTGAAAAACAGTCACATGGGGACTGTGAAAATAGGAGCTGAAAAGAGAAAGATGGGAAAGATCCAATAAAGAGAGTCACAGTATATAAAATACACAAGCACCCACCTCCACCAGGAAGGCTGTGGGAGGGGGTTTTGGTGGTAATCCCTGGCTGTTCGAGACTGTCCAGGCAGACAGAGTCTGGATCAGACCAGAAAAGCTTAGGTTTTCACCCTGTCAACCTGAAACACAATGCTTTTCTCTCACAGTATTTTGTTATTACATGGCAGAAATCAAGGGAGGGCAGTTGGCCATGAGAGGATCCTCCAGCCTCAGGTAGCTCTCCTGAGCTCTCAGCCACATCCAGATCCCATTCGGAAAAGAAACATTTCCCTCATCTGAGCAAAAGTCACAAGGAGAGGCTCGCTCCTAGAAATCAGACCCATGGTCTCACCAGCATTTGCTCAGTCCCAGAAGAACTCCCCAAGTCCCATCCTAGCACACAACAACCTCGGATCGAAACCCGTGCAGAGCAACCTGTCCACACTTGGCCTCGGTGGTGAATAGCTTGGTGCAGTCATTGCTGCCGTTAATTAATTAACCTCCTCCAGGAAGGTTGTGCTAACCTTGGGGGTTGTGTCCTCCCCACCGAGACACCGCTGGGGAAGCCCATTGCAACCTCTGAGCTCAAAAAACACAATGCCAAGGAGTGACATCTCACTCGCAGGTAGTCACACCCAGCCCAAGTGATCTGAAGTAGCAGCTTCCCAGCCACAGGAAACTTATATTTCCTTACCGTTTGCTAAAAATACAGCTGCACCATTTTCCTGACAGTGTTATGCCTACGGTCCTTATCACACACGCTCAGATAGCCACAGAACAGTCACATACTTCACAGTCTTCTTGCTCCCCTATTCCCAGCTTTTCCAAACCCCTTACATTCACACCCCTCCATGTCCTGAAGCTCTTCTACGATAATTGGTGACCCTGCTCGGGACCTCCACATCCATACCAAACAGGTTATCAAATGAACTTGTCTTCCTTTTCCCCTTCTTTGCCATGCAGGAACCTGGCTCACAGTTACAGATGAACTCAAATGTCACTTCTGATAAACATTTATTTTTGGTGAGGAACATGATGTGTTTATAGGCGGTGGAGTGGGCCAGTGAGAAGCAACGGGCATGTAGCAAGTCTTGCAACATCTGGATGCTTCTCAGTGCTTCTGAATACCTTGGTCTCCCGCAAGGGTCATGTTGTCTGGTCCTTAAGGCATTTTAAACACAAGGGAAAAAATGCATTGGGGAAAAGGATTCTCAAGGTCTCGGACTGGAAGAGAGACCATGTTGAAACAGCAGGACAGTGCTTTCAGGTGGTCTGCGTTGCATCAGCCTGGAGACCCAAGGGAAATACCCCGGAGCAAAGGGTCTGAGATGAGACAACGGCTGGCTGAAGGTGCCTTCGTATCTGCACTGCCCAAAGAGAATCAAGACTTCTCTTGCCACAACGTCAGCTTTGGACCATAGTTTCATTTCCCTTGATGGATTAGCTAGCAGGGTAGGGGAAATTTTTACAAATGGTTTCTGTGCACACAGGATATTTGATGAAGACAAGCAAGTTTGACAGGTAAAAAGGAAGCCTGAACCTTTATGAAACATTTACTATTATTGTTCTCCCAAATCAAAGCTGTCCTTCAGAAATACTATGAGCTTAACGGAGTGAGCGGGTACTACGCTTTAACAGAAATCCAGCACTGACTGCTGCCAAAGCTTCACGTGGGATGTGGGTATCTGTAACAAAGTATTATGATCTTGATGCTGAAACACTTGGGCGATTCAGCTATCGCACACATGGTGTAGGGAGTCACATTCAAATGGCCTCAAAAATCAGTCACTCTCTTTTTTTTGCTCTGTTCTGCATTCAAGTTCTAAGTTTCTTTCTCCAAGCTAGCTCAGAAAAACCAGGAGGATATTCATTCCTGTGGTTTTATGGCATTTATATGTCAAGTCTAGGCAGGAACTTGAAAACGGAGTAGTGCTATGATTTGCGTTCCCATTGAGGGGAAAAGGTTGAAATTTAAAAACAGTTGAACTCAATTTTGATGTGATCATTGGAGAAAAGATACTTAGAAGACATTTGATTTGTACTGTCTTTTAAATTTAAACCAAAATAGTTCCTGTTGTTTTTCTGGGACTAAAAAGAAAGTCCAACAGTCTTGATCTGGACTTGTCAAATCAACATCAAATGTTCTGCAAGTCTGGATCCTGGATTTTAGTTCTTTTCCATCACAAACCTGTATAGCTTTACCTCTTCTTTTTACAAGCTGCTACCTTACAAATCCATTTTAGTCCGAGACTGTACCTCCTATGTCTGTACACAGGTCCAAGTACACTGATTTCGAGATGTTACCTACAGCAAAGACAGCCCCCTTCATCATTTCATCCACCATTATCCCACCGTTGACCGTACTTAAATACACCTTGATATGCGTACCACCAGATACTGTCAAATGCCTCACATTAGACACCAAAGAGAACAAAAGGAGAAACCACAAAAAATGGAAACGCCGTTTGCAGATGCTCATCCAGACACAACTTTCCCTGTCTCTTTCTTTTCAATATGAGTTTCAGCTACTCACTTTGGATATATATATTCAAACTCCAAAACTTTGACTTTGGATGTGAGTGGTAGCTGGCACTTCTCTATTTTTTTCTACACGGTCAAATGCATCAAAAGACAATGAGGAAGGCTGAATGATTCATAGTAATGGAATGAAATGCCATTCACAAATGTTTTTTCCATAGCAGTTTGTCACTTATTGTATTGAAACCACTTCAGAAGATGTGTCTCAAAGAGCCTTTTGATATTAGCATGATTAAAAACATAACGCAATTAAGCAATCCCATAATATTTCTGTATGTTATATAAGCGGGACCTGGAGTGACCACTTCATTCAACCCCCTGATAAACAGCCCCTTTTCACAGAAGGCTGTTATTCTACAAGATGCCTCAGACAGTTGTACAACCCCAAGGAATTCAAATCTTCTTACCCCAGAGGCATTTTGGCTCACCAAAATTTAGCTGTTCAGCTCTGGTGTTGGGTCTAGCCTACGTGTCTCATACCTTTTGAAGTCAGACAAGAAAGATGCTCCTCCCAAGAGCCATTCTGTCCACTTCAAAATTGATGTCTAAAATGACTGGGAACATTTGCCCTCTAGATGTCCCTTTCCCTCTTTATCGACTATCTAGATGTCCACCTGGATATCTATCACTTTTCCCGCTGTTTCTGTCATACGTGGAGTTAATATTTACATATGTACCCAACTTGTTACCCACATCTCCGTATTGATTTCCTATACCTCAAGCACACTGTTGCACAAGTATGCAGAACTTTGCATTAACATACCACACAGCATTAAAAAAGTTTTCAACAAGTTGTAGATGTAAAAAGGCCCTTCCAAAGTGATAGCCGTCCCAGATCCCTACCTGCCGGGCAGTTGCATCGCTGGTGTGTTTCTCGAACTTCTCGATGTCTCGGCAAGTGGAACTTTAATTTCTGCCAAGGGAGGAAAAAGAGCAAAAGGATTCATTAATACTGTTGAAACCAAAGCCTCAAATTCTTGGAAAACTGGGACTGGGTGTTCCTGCCCAAGTAGAGATGGGAGAGACAGAGCAGAACAGTTTGGGAATGAAGAAAGGCATTAAAAGTTCATAGTTTTTAACTAGAAATGTGGGGTTTGATTGAAGCAGGCTGAGGGAGTTTCGTAATGGCCTCCAAATGTGGTCCTCCTGACAGGCATTACAAAATCAAGAGCCAGCAGTGGTGAAAAAAGAGGTGACTGTGTCCTCATGAGAAAGCTGCGTTTCTCAGAAGACCCACTCAGCGGACAAAAAATGGAGATCTGAAGCAGGTACTCTTCCCCCCTGCAGCAGGCTCCTTATGCTCATGGAGACATCTGGATGGACAGAAGGGTCCCACTGAAAAATTGCAGCTGAAGGTGGCCTGATAACAGCAACAGTATTTCCTGAAACCTTCAGAGGCTGCGAAGCTAAGTTTTTTCTCCAAGTGCAGAACAAGACAAAACCTATCAAGAGCTTCCACAAGTTAGAATCATGTCAACGTGTTCATTTCCAATGAGTCTGGATTTCTAATAGTGCCAGCATGTCAGTCTCCTGCTGTCTGGCCCCATCCATGTATCTCTTGGAGGGGTGATAGAGTCCACCTGAGGCCACCGCATCTTTCCTTGCTGGAAATGTCATTAAAATTAACCCATGTCCTGAGCAAAACACACTTTAGGGACAGCATCCACACCACCTCTCATAGACTTTATTAAAATAACTGTGATTCAGTGAAGAAAATGCAAATCAATCCAAATAAGTTATTCATTAATGCCTATGAACTGCACTTGGTTAATGATTCAAGATGATTTGAGAAGACTGAGCTGCGGGGGTGCTTGTGCTAAGGAGTCACTCCCTCTTCCCTTCTAACCCACAAGCCCAACTGTTCATCTGGGTTGCACCTTCTTATTGCCTGACCTGCTTCACAACCAGGGCCAACGTTTCAAAAGAAACAGCCTAATGTTGGGCTCAACAGAAGCCCGTGCCCAGGATCATATAGAAATTACTTGATTTTCACAAGTAAGCAAGCACCTTCTTGGGAGAAGGCACCAGTTTGGGGGAAATTTCTTTTAGAGAGGAAAAAAGAAAATAAAGCAACATATTTCTGCCTGGGCTAAGGGAAGGCAGAACACTCCAGTGGCTGGAACACTTCCATTTTTCACTTACAAAGGACTGGCTTCCTTATTGCAAGTCAAAATCAGTAAGGGTTGTTGTGACTGACTAGAAATTGCATATTTTCAGAGGTTGGGGTTTTTTTTTGCATGGTAGATTGAAATGTTTTGATAGTGAGTTGATTTGATACCAGGGTGAGGAGAGGGTTTCACATGAGGAAAATTGCCAGTTCCCATCCAGCATTTTAATCTGTGTTTATCTTCTCAGTTTGAAAGCACAAATATGTGAATCTTTGCATTTGGGCATGCTCCCATCTAGCTGCCACCCTCAGATGGCATGTCTCTGCTCTGCAGCGCTGCCTGCCTTCGAACGCTTCGTGCTAATGGTCAAACATGGGCACAAATAGGACAGTGCAGCCTTTATTTGGATACTCACACTGGTATGTAGATATACGCGTTCCCATTTCCATCCAGACATGTGCCAACCAAAATGTCTGGACACGAGACTGCCACATTTGGGTGGGGTTCCCATGTTTGGGAATTGGGCTTAGCACAGGGCAGGGGTGATGATTCACATAGGCAGGAGCAGAAAGTCATTTCCTAACCAGCGATGGTCCAAACACCCTGCCTGCAGCAGGGCCCTTTATAGGACAGAAATCTGCAAGGAAATGTGCAACAGAATCCTGCTCCACCAAGTGCAGAGGCACCCCAGGAGCCAAGGGGGAACGGCTGGCGGGAGAGGCAGAGTTAGGGCTTGCTGCAAGAAGCCTTGGCTGGGTTGCTCTGCCAGCACACAAGGAGATGAGTAGCATAACTGGACTCATCTCCAGTGATGACCCAGCAGGACCTGAGCGTGACCAGCAGAGGAACAAGAGCGGTAGCATTTCCCCACAACTTTTATCTGTGAGGTCAGGGTAGTGGAAACACTTGAGACAACTGAAATAGCCTTCTCAAGGACAGGGGGCCCTTGGGAGGGAGGTATGGGTGCTGCTGGGCAGGGCTGGGAGCACAGCCCCGAGCACCAGTACCATGCAGCCATCGGGCATTTTCCCCATCCCCGGCCATCGCAGTGCTTCCCTGGAGCCCAGAAGCTCTGCACATCCCTGGGGAGTGCAAAGGGCAGTGGTGCCGTGGGATTGCTCCCCTTCAGTGGGAGGCAAAACCTACCAGGAATTTAGGAGTGCCTGGAGTTCAGTTTCCTGCACAGTCTATTAAACAAACATTGACTGCAACAGAAAACATCCTTGGCTTCTGGAGACCTCAGTTCAACTTTGGGTTGAGATGGTGAAACAAAACGAATTCCCGGCCTTTTCTGCTTCCCTCATTACCACTGTGCAAAATACCACCTGGTCCAACACAAGAAGCCGGCATT
>NW_009615993.1:7925-17568 GCF_000690535.1 Cariama cristata
ATTCCTCAGGAGAGCAAAAAGAAAGTGATTTCCTCTAAAACGGGCCTTTCCGAGAGAAAACTTTCATCCCCAGGCAACAAAAAACCGTTCAATTTTAGGGCAAGGTTGACTTCTGTAAGCAAAAGAACGTGGTCTCTGGGAATCTAGTGTTTGCGATGTCCTTTCTGGGATCTGGGGTTTGCTTTTTCCCCTGGGGGACACCTAGAGCATGAAACATCAGAGCAGCAACTGGCTACCTCCTGCCCTGGCAGAAATGCTGCAAATACTTCTTATGAAGAGGATTGGCTTGTCAGCATAGCCTGTTTGCTCTTGCCTGTCACATCTTCTGGTGACATAACGGCTACACCTTCCTGCTCCGCATATAAAAGTGGCCGAAAAGCCTTTGCCAAAACTGGGGCCACAGCTGAGTGGCTCCGACATGGGGACTGCGCGCCTCTGTGTATTTAAGGAGCCATCACACGTTGCTGAGTGCAGAGAAAAGGGAAAAATCCTCTGTCTGCAAGCGGGTCGGGCTGAAACACGTGCTGGAAACGGGTAATAAAGCCAGCAAGGGCTTTTCCCATGGGTTTTGTTAATTCACCGCTAGCATGACAGGACAGGGCTGGCTTGGGTGGACAGAGCAGTGAAAGCAAAACCTCCTCTGACATTAAAGGACCATGGCTGTGGCCTGTCTGTTTTGGATGGGCACTTGCAACTAGGTGAAAGAGAGGACACTTCTTCAAAGGAGGCAAATTAATAGCTCTTTAGCAGACGTAGTTGTTTGCAGTCACCCGGGGAGGTGAAATCATTTCCCACCACTATCTCCAACAGCTAAAAGAAACATGTCTCAAATAGATAATCTATTACAACCATCAGGAGGATTTTAAGGGCGGGTGGTTTTGTTAACTCTTATTGTTTTATCTCCAATTTCGCTGTTTTTTTTTTAAAGTCCCAGCTCCTGAAATCACAGGGCCATGTGGCATAGAGCAAAAGCAAGCAGCAAGCCCTCCCAGATGGTGCAAAAAGCTTGGAAATAACACCATCTAGATTCAAGGATTGCAAGCAGCCAAAAGGAAATGGGACTTAGCTACCAGAAAAAAAAATAGATCTCACGATTTTGGAGTGGAAAACACTACAACAACTTTAAGTGAGGGGATGCTTAGAGCAATCTTGCTGACCCTGGAAAGCAGAATTGAGCAGTGTGCTTTGAGTCATTGAAGCAAAAGAAGGGAAAAAAAAAACCAACAACTTTAAGTCTGGAGGGAAAGGGCTTTTTCAAGTGTAACTCCTTTGCTTGCATAAGGAAAGAGTCGCAGGGAAATGAGCCTATTAGGAAAGCACTGAGGATCAATGCTCCCTCCCCATCCACGGCACAGCCCCTGGATCCCTTCAGCATCACTACAGACACAACAAATACCTTCAACACAAGCCCCTGAGAGGCTGAGCGCACTCATCACGGTGCAGAGGAGCAGCTGATCTTCCCCCAGCCTTTACAGGATAACTGCTGTTGTGTTACACGCACAAGCACACAAATTCTGGGGTTTTTTTCCTAGCAGCAGCACTGAATCCATCCTGCTTTCCACCCTGACAAGCTTTTGGCAAATTAAATAGTACCAAATGTTACTCAACATGGGAAAGGACCTTGTTTTCTTCTTTGGAAAGCTTTGCGTCTCCTGCAAATACCAGTAGTGAGTTTATCTGTGCTCTTTGTATGATTTTATGATGTTCTATAAGTGCAGGGGAATTCCTACGTGGAGCTAAAGTTCTCCCCGAATTACCTGTTTCTGGCCCATTCTACACAGATGTTTTTGTGGGAAAACTTAGTCTTCGTGTCTGGTAGAAAATCCTGCTCTGGTATTTGCTGACACCAGGCAGAGGTTTACACAGTAGCGAGTGGCAGCACTGGCTAGGCTGCTTCTGGGAAAGTATCTGCCATCCTCTCCTTGCTCATCCTGAACTGAGGTGGAAACACTGCCACAGCCAGCCACAGGTGCTCCAAAACTGGGCTCCAAGATCGGGAAAACATCCCCACCAGCTGGCTTAATGTTTTAAACAAACCAACCCAGCTCTTCTCCCTGCCAGCTTGCTTTATTTTTGCTTGTCTGGAAGAAGGGCATCTAACAGGACTTTGGCATTTTGCACTTTTCAGTGCAATCCGTACAGCGTCCCCATGGCTGCTCGCAGACCCTTGGGAACCTCTCAGGCACACCTGGGCATAAACATGGCACCGTCTGGAGGTCACCACAAGCTCCAGCTTGGAGCACAGAGCATAACCTTCCGTACAGCATCCCCACGGCTGCTCGCAGACCCTTGGGAACCTCTCGGGCACACCTGGGCATAAACATGGCATCGTCTGGAGGTCACCACAGGCTCCAGCTTGGAGCACAGAGCATAACCTTAGAGCTCAGCTCCTCTATCAGCCCTCTCAGATTTTGCTTCTTCACATCCCTCCAGCTGATCTTCACAGCCATCAGAGCTAGAAAGGTATCCCCACGGCTGCTCGCAGACCCTTGGGAACCTCTCGGGCACACCTGGGCATAAACATGGCATCGTCTGGAGGTCACCACAGGCTCCAGCTTGGAGCACAGAGCATAACCTTAGAGCTCAGCTCCTCTATCAGCCCTCTCAGATTTTGCTTCTTCACATCCCTCCAGCTGATCTTCACAGCCATCAGAGCTAGAAAGGTGCTCCTCTGCCCGTGGCTCCCCTCACCTCCCACCTCCCTGCCTGGCTCAGACCAGCGCTTTCCAAAGCCAGAGTTTCTTTAAAAGCTTTGCTATTTTATTTTGTGATGGATAACACTGAGCTGGCAGCTGTGAAACCCATTAAGGTCGAAACACCAGGAAAATCTGTGAGGATGTGGCAGTGAGAGGCAGCAAGCGTCTGAGCAGGGGGGGATGAATATCCTGCTTTCACGTCTGCCACAGCAAGCCCGGCTGCAGCCCCTCTCCCCCCAGTCACACTTAGCACTGTCTCTTGCTTTCCTCAGTTTTCTTCTCCCATCCCTTCCCTGCTCCCCTTTATCTTGCCTATTTTCCTCTGACCTTGTCCCTCACCAGCCAGTCCAGGAGAACCATCCAACTTAGCCCCGCTTCAGATCTAATGAAAAGAAGGACCAGGGGGACTTGTTTTTCTTTCCTAAGCAAAAGCTCCATATGCCACCCCACCATCTGTCTGCAGCAGACCCCTGCCCTGGCATCTCAAGCCGCTTGGCTCACACCAGTGCCTCTGGCTGAGTTGTGGAGATCTGAAGTAGCTGCTTTAGGAGCTGAAGAGGACTCAGGGAAGGTCTCCTGGGGAGCACAGCCCTGCTCCCCCCATGGGCGGCAGACCTTCCCAGGTATAAAGGGACAGGAGACCTCAGCCATGCATCCCTGCTCCTCCACAGGCTCTGGCACCTTTCTCCAAGCTATTTTTGAAGCTGTGGCTCAGCAGGGAGCTGGTAACCCCGATGGTACCCAGGAGCAAGTGCTGGCCCCACAAGCAGCGGTTCCTGTCCCACGGCTGCTCCCTGCACCGCAAGGTGGGGCTGAGGCCACCCCCAGGGACTCAGGAGGGACTGCTCAGAAAACAAGGGTGCTGCCGGGCACATGGGCATCATGACAGCCCCATTTCCTCCCTAAGCCAGGCTATAAAAAGGCAGAAAGGTGCCTCATCCAGCAGAGCCAGCAGGATGCAGGGGCCATCCGGCCCTGGGCACTGCTCCCAGGAGGCATCCTGTGGCACGTCTCAAATCACTTGGTAGAGATAAACTGCGACTTCCCAGGAGACTCGTGCCAGCAGCAACATGGGGACGCTGCACGTTATCCCCTGCCCGGTGGTGGGGAAGGAGTCCCTCCACAAGGATGTAACCACAGGGCACAGGTCCAACCACTTGCAACACTCCTGCCTGCCCAAAAAGCTTTTTTCTGTGGGGTATTGCCCCATGGACCCTGTCTCTCCCTGATTCCTCATCCAAAGAGACCACTCAAAACCACATCCCTCAGCTCCTACGGTGTTTGCTAACTCGAGGTTCACCACTTTTGGCTGCAAACCCCAGCCGATCCAGGGACTGCTCCCACAAGAGTCATAAACAGTAGCCGAGCCCGTCAGCTGTAGGTTTAAACTCCTCACCACAGACCTTTACTGCTCCTACAAAGCTGGGAGGGGAGGTGGGGGGGTGGTCCCCAGGTCCCCCCAGGAGCCAGTCAGTGCTGCCCTGAGGCAGGTCCCGATAGCCACCACTCTGATCATCCCATTCCTCACCTCATTTGGCAAAAGCAGCACATGAGATTTTTTTTCAGACACAAATGGTTTTTGGGCTAGCCCTGGGGATCCCTCCAGCCTGTCTCAAGCCAAGGCTGGAGTAAACAGAGGAAAGGAGAGGTGGGTGGAAACAGCCTCAGCCCTGAATCTCAGCCCCGAGCCTCCCTTAGAGCTCTGGGAACAGGTCAGTGTGGACCTGCCCGGAGAGTTCAGAGATGTGAGCCACCATCTGCTCCCTGACACATGTCAAAACCACTTCAAAGCCCCGCCGAGGTGAGGAATACTGCAAGATACTCATCCTGCCCAGGGCAAAGGAGCCAGGGCAGCCCCCAGCAGCATAAGAACAGCAAAGTAAAAGGTGTCAGCAACAAAAATCTACACTTTTGGGCCCTCTTTATTGACCTGCTGAAGCTCAGGCTTCTTCAGCAGCAGCTCTCCCTCGTCCTCAGAGGAAGAGCCTGCTAGCTCCAGTGGAGTCTGGATGGGCCTCAAGCAGGCATAGCACAGTCATATGCTCTGCACTGATGCTCTGGCAGTACCAGAAACTATCCTGGCAGTGCCAGCGCATCTCATTTTCCTGAGCCAAGAGCCACGGAAAGGGTCAGGACTGGCACAGTGGAGAAGCCAACCTGTTGTGACATTAGTGTGTTTGCAGTTACCTTGTCCTGAAGCCACACTGGCTGTGGCGTGCCTTGCCTGTCCCTCTCCCGGGGCTCAAACCCACACTGAATTCCCAGGTTTAACCTCTAGCTCTAACTCTTTCAGCAGGCAATGCCACTGGTTACCAAACTGAGAGGGCTGGAGGCTGTTCTTTCCCTGCCAGGATCCGGGACGAGGTTTACCCCTTTGCAAAGTGCCGAGGCTCAGCCACAACATGGGCTGGGGCAGAGGGAAGCAAACGCCTAGTGGGTTTGAGAGGTGGGAGGGACCTGAAGGCATGGCAAATTCAACCTAGCAGCATCACTTGTGCAGAAAAACATTTTTAAGGGAAGGAAAAAAAAAAGTATAATGCGACTATGCAGGCATGCACATGCCTAAAATCTATAGTACTGCAAATTATACATGCAAAATGAAAGGACACCGACCTCATCAAGCAGTTGATCAACTCTTCCCAAGATAGCTGTCTCCATTTGGTCTGCTGAGAGCCAGGCAGGGAGCTGTGTGGGTCTGTCCGCTTCCAAGTGGGACACCCGGGACTGCAGATCGGAGGTCCGAAAGTACAGCAAGAGGCTCAGCACCAGAGAGAGCAGGGAGACACCAGGCAGCCCCGAGCCCAGCAGGAGAGGGAGGCGGCAGCATCTCTCCCCGTCGCCGGTCCTGGGGGGAGCCACGCACCCTCTGTCAAAAGCTGCTTCGCCAACGCCTTTCCAGCTCTTCTCCTCCAACATTCCCTCCCTGTCCTGAGAAACAATAAATAAATAAATAGAATAAATAAAGCCTCGCTCCTATTCTGAGAAGCACAATCCAGAAGGCATAGAAAAAGAGCGTCCAAGGGGATCCCAGTGCCAGCAAATGACAAATAACAGCAATAATAACAAAAGTGGATGGGGAGCCTTTAAAAAATGAAAACAAACCACACACACATAAAAGGGGTGCAGAAAAAAAGGATCCAACTGCAGCAAAGGGTGGGAGGGGGGGGAAAAAAAATCTGATCAGGATATTTTTTTTTTTCCTTCCTCTTGTGTTTCAGTCTTTTGGTTCGTTGGTAGGTTTTTGTTTCCTTCTAAGCTGCCAGTTTCAGTTCCTTCTCAGACCGGCCAGGAGCTCACACATGAAAGTCCCCATTAGAGAGAGGTAATTCTCAGCTGCTCCGGCGACGTTGTGCTCTGGCTGATCGTGGCTCCCCTGTAACATGACACACTCCCTCCGAACTACGGGGCTGGGATGAGCGAGCTGCGCGGCTTCCCAAAGTAACCTCCTCTGCTCGCCCTCTCTCTCCACCTCTCCCTTGCTGCATGATTTATTTATTTATGCAAAGCACCAGGGTGGGATCGGGCAGTGGGACGCCCCTGTCCCGCTCGGTCCCCAAACCACCTCTCCATCGCCAGCCCTTCCCTTTGAAGTGACTCTCACCGAGGTTATTTATAACGGCAGGAAAGAGATCGTAAAGCAGAGGCTGGGCTCACACCAGCCTGCGTCTTTCTTTCCCCTCCGCAGCCAAAGGGCACTTTATGGGATGGTACAAACGGGCTGTCCCATCCCCTGCGCAGACCTCGAGGCAACTTCGAGGCACGAGCGGTGGGGTATTTTGACCCCAATATCTTGAGGAGAGCAACCAGGTAGGGTGAGAACCACCTGAAAACATCTGGAAACAAAAGCTAGCAGTTGAGGGCTCTGCAGAAGACAAGCAAAGGGCAGCAGGGAGCAACACCCCAAGCAGGCAAGCTGCAGTGCAAGGGGGGAAACTTTTAAGCTTGATGTGGGTGTGCAACCTGCCGAGCCTGGGGGACACCGAGGAAGTCCAGAGGAACCAATCTGCTGAGGCCCTCTAGTGAAGCACAGCTTCCCATCACCTCCTCCACATCCCGCCAGGCATGGGGCACTGGACAGAAAACCCCTTGGCGGGGAGCAGTCTCCCCTGTACATGCCATAGGGCAGCTCCAAGCCACACGTCTGGGAAACAAAGCCTCTTTCTGTTCTTCGGGAGCAAGGGAGGCCCACCTCTCCCAATTTTTCCGAGCATGACATACAATATTTTATCCTCCAGGGTGACAAGCAGGCTCTGCTGAGCCCCTGCCTGTCCATCTGTCTGTCCTTTGATCTGCTTCTTGAACGCACACAGCAGCAAAGCAGCACGGGGCCTGCTGTGGTGCGCAGTCATTAAAACACAGGCAGCAAATTGGTCTCTTAAAATCTAGCTCCCTTGTGGCTCCTTCACTGTCATTTACACATTTTAAATGAAGATTTTGCGTGCAGTCTGTGCTGGAAATTACTGGCAGAGAAAACTCATATTCATCTCTCGCCCGGTCTCTGTTTCAGAGGGCTGGAAGAAATAGACCTTCTGGGAGCAGGTTAAAGCGAGCACGAGCTGTTTCTTCTCCACCAGACGAACCCTTGGAGGGCCCAGTAGCACACAGCCCCGATTCTTTGAATGGCCTCGTGCCTTTCACAGCCACTCTCTTCCCAAAATGGGGTTTTAGCGTCTGCAAGGCAGGAAATCCTTTCTTTATTTCTTTTAGCAGGTTTCTTGTCACGTTGCTGCTCAAATTCGCATTGGTGCTCTGGCACGCTTGGAAAACACCCTTCTGATGGCTACAGCCTTTCAATGGTTTCTCATACGAGTCAGGCAGAGCCGTGTAATCCACAGACCTGGCACACGCAGGGTGTCTGTTCATTTCGGAGGCACAGCCGCCCAGGTCTCCTACACCCTGCTCCGTCTCTTCCCAGCTAAGCCTGTGTTAGCAGCCTATTTCTTTGCAAAAGGAAAAGGAGTCTTCAATGCTATGGCTCTGCCAGAGAGAAACCGTTGTCCATGGATTTACCCAAGATGCCATCTGCCATCATAGCAAATAAGCAGACAGTGAGAAATGAAGGGGAGATGCTTAGAGGCTGATAATACAGTGTTTGAGAAGCAGAGATCTGCACAGAGAAATATCAGTTGGCAGCTGGGAAGCTGGGCATCCTACAGAGCTCTGAAGTACACTACTTAAAGACTGGAGTTGAACTACTGATGGCTACAGCTACTTGCCTATGTCATACACAGTTTCGCAGAAGGCTCGCTCTCTTTTATACCAACCTAAGCACTAAAGTCACAAAAATGCACCCTTGAAGCTGAAAACGGAAATCTGCTGGGCGTCTACATTTCATTTCCCCACACTGGCTGTGGAGAGCTCTCTGCTCTTTCGCTCTGATTTGTGATAGAGATCCTGCTCTCCAGACACGAGCATCGCCTGCATGACTTTATAAGTGCCTTTTCCTGCCTCCCCGCCAGCCCCTCTCCAGCTGATCAGTTCATTTGGGGGGTATGTCATAGCTGCTGCAGGCTGGGGAGCTGCACTCAGCCAGGTTTTACGCGGAAGCCTTAGCTGCAGATGTGCAGGAGGGTAATTTTTCTATCCGTGAGGCATTAAGGAGCCCTGTCATCCCATAGCAATACAAATGGACTAATTTAGCCACGAACCTGAGCCAACTGCGCATGTCAAATCTGCAGCACTGCTCACCAGACAAGCTGCCTCCAGAGACGGGCCCCGGCACGTGGAGTCATCTCATCACTCCTTGAGTTGAGTACGGCCCAACCTTCAGCTCTCTCAGCAGCCTCGGAGGAGGTGGGTGCCAGCCTGAAACCAGTCCTTCTGCAAATTCATGACTCTTGAGGCTGGTTGAGTAGAAGCAGATGCTCAGTTGCAATCAGAGGGAGTGATTTCACTGACCGGTCACTCTTAGACAGGCTAGACTACCCTTGATAAGGCAAGCTACAGGCTATATTCCTCTCTCCTTGGGGAGGTTGATGCAATCCCTTACAAGGACAGTAACTACACACTTCTGTACAGGTCCTCTGGGGTGGTTATGGACCTCAGCACAAACACGCAATGAAATCTGTAGAAAATGTAAAGCAATATATACCTCCCAAAGCAGCTGAATCCCTCTGTACAATGAAAGCAAGCCTTTCACACCTAGCACGTGGCACTGGGTCAGTTGACGCACTGGACATGGTTACGTACAGGTACACAAGCCTCCAGGTTTGTCAGTCTGTAGCTGGCACTTTGTCCTTCTCAAGGGCATTTGTACATGAGCAAAGCGCCTTACAGAGAGGTCGCCCAGTGCTGCTCTGCAACAGACACACCATGCTGACAAAAGGGCACGATGTGTGGAGATTCCTTGCAGGGCACAATATGGTCTCATCGCAAGAGACCATAAACCCTCTTTGAGCCCAGGTAGGTACTGTGGCGTGAACCACTCCATGCCACAGGTCAGAAATGGAAGAGCCAGGCGTGGATAAGGTTCTCATGTGTAGTTCAAGCCAGCAAGGTATCTACAGCAGGTCTTCATTTGGCCAGGAAAGGCGTGGGCAAGAGCAGCAGGCCTTCCTCACTTTAAGTAGAGCATTTCATTGAGAAAAAAAACCCGTGCCCTTCCTGTCACTAACTGGAAGTTGAAGCCAACCTCATGGAGATGGCCATGCGCGCGATCCCATCAGTAATCTTTGCCTTAGGAGAACTTCCCCTTTTCAGGCTATTTACTAGGGAGAAAAACCCCACCCAAGTTCTCTTTTTCTTTCTTTTTTTTTTTTTGTCTCAGGAAATGTGGGGGTCTTGGTGTGCTCAAACGAGCTAACTAGCAGCCAACATCTCCAGCTATTGTAAATATATTAACTCAAGGCCTTTTGCTGCATTTATTAGGTTGAAGAACAACATCTGGAAACAGATGTTTTCTGAGTGCAAAGGAGAGGAGGGAGGAGGGGAAAAAACAAGGGGGGGGG
>NW_009615993.1:17598-17831 GCF_000690535.1 Cariama cristata
TGTGTCTGCAGCCCATCTCTGCAAAAGGCTGCTCAGATGGAGCATGGCGAGGGGCCGAGGCCAGTGCAGCCACGTCCCTCCTAGGCAAGGCAGTGAGAGCAGAACGTCTCAGGGGAGCCTGTTTGAGAGAAGCAGCGATGTAGGAATAGAAAAAAATCACATCTGCTTTCAGGGCCCTTGTAAGGAACAGTCATAGTGCTGTCACAAAAATGGAAGGGGGGGGGGGGGGGGGA
>NW_009615993.1:18020-37789 GCF_000690535.1 Cariama cristata
AGTGGGCAAGGTGTAGGGTCCCCATGGGACACCACCACAGTGTCCCATCGGCCCCAAGCAGCCCTTCCTCAAAGGGCAAGCAGAGTGGAAACCTCCCATCCCAAGGACTGTGAAGGACCAAGGGGTCCTGCTCTGACTTGGAGTCTCAATTCCATGGCTCAAGCTTAGACAATATTTAGAGAATTACGTAGTGTTACTAGGGACAAAAAGCAAGCAGGTACGTGTGTACATAAAAATACATCCCATGACATTATTGGTGAAACGCCATTCTCAACTAGATACACTTAGGCTTAGGTACCAGAAATGCCTAAGGTACAATAGAGGTCTGAGTAAAGCTTCCCCCCATTTCTTTTGAGGGAAATACGGTTGCAACTATACACATACACTTGCTTTTCATAAAAAAAAAAAAAAAAAAAAAAAAAAATTGCACAAAACACACAACCAGCATTTTGTCATCTTTAACCCCAGGTTCACCTCTGACATCCCCAGTCCTGTCTCTCCTCTGATACACAGCTACAAATACTTTGCTGGTCAGGTCAGGAATACTGAGTGTTACCTACCTAATTTGGCAGTTGGTTATAGGAAGTATTAAGTAGCGTATAGAACAGAACAATTCCTGCCCGAGGAGCTGCTCTAACCCATTGTGGAGTTATAGAATAAAGACACATTTGATCCTTTGGGAAAAAGGGTTATGAAAATACATGGAAAAAATGTACTGTCCATGCATAGTAATATCATGGCTGTTTTCAATCACTTGGTCTCCTACAAAACAAAAGGGCTCGCTGCACAATATAAACTCCTAGCCTTGGCAACAGCAAGGGCAGAAAGGAAGAAGCAAAGCTAGTAGTATCTGGTTGGGGCTTTATATTTTCATAACCCTAAAATGCCTGAGCTTATTGTTGCCTCCCTCCCAAAGCCAAACGGCTTCACGCAGCCACAGCGGTGGGAACCTGTCCCCGGAGCTGTGTGAGAACAACTGAGCAGAGCTGAGCTGCGCCAGGGGAAGGAGTGGGAGCCTGGCCACCAGCAGCTCCTGCAGAGCTTGGGTCAGAGCCTCTGAGGGAGAATGAAGCAAACCCAGGTTTCGCACAGTTTGGGGCCAACCCTTCCGAAAGGCTGACCACCCCCTTCTCCTTCACCGCCTGCAGAGGGAAGGCTTTGCAGGAGGAGACTGCCAGGCAGCAAGTGGTGGACACAGAGTTAAGCTGCCCACACTCCTCATTGTGTTTTCAACTAACCTCTCACCTTTTGTTCAGAAGATGAGAGGAATAGCTCTGAGCAAACCATGCTCTGCACCCTTCTTCATGGAGGAAGGAACTTTTTTCCCCAGCAGAAGCGTTTCACGGCCAAGTTCAGGGTGGGGAGAAGTTTTACTTCTTTTCAGCGGTAGTTCGTTTCATTTTTTTCCTCCTGGTCTGGAGCTGATTTTTAATGGGTCATGCTTGGTGCTGTTGGAGTCTGTAGAGTTGGTCATCACCGCTAGCTGAATTTCCACTGTTATCTTGGCTCTTGCAGAGCCTAGGTGGGAAAGAGAAACTAATTAAGAACAACATTGCTACAAATAAGACTCGAAAAAGCCTCCACCCCTGCAGCACTATTCCCCCATATCTCGTCAGCCTAAAAATTCACACTTCAGCCTATAGGAGATGGGTCTTGCTCAGTGCTGAGGTACACCTATGCCAGGAAAGCCGCTTTGGAAACACTTGTCATTTTGGTGAACCTGGGAAATCTCTGGTGCAGACCATCACTACGAGCTCTCAGCACGGCTAGAGCAGTGCAAAGTGTTAGCCATAGCAAAGAGGCACGCAGATCGAATGCTCAAAATCCACTCATACAGGTAGAAAAATAAGGGTGAGATTTTCAGGCACAAAACCGGCAAAGCCAGATCCAAGGGTGAGGGGCAGCTATCCCAGGAACACAATGTTCTCCAGCGCAAGGCTAGGGCTCCAAGGCAGAGCTCCTCAGTTCCCCACTGCAATTCCCCTTGGCCCCTTGCTGAGCAGAAAACCTCACTTTATTAAAGCCGCGCTCAGACATTGCATGCTCAGTTAGTTACTCATGCACCAAAGTGCTCGCCATGGTGCATTGGCACACATGGAACTGATAAGTCAGAGCACTGATTTGCATTTGGATTTACCATTAAATAGTTTAGCAAGAAGCTACTGCTGAATGCCTTTCAGCCTCACTACCTAAGCTATTGCATCCACCTCAAAGCCCATCCTCCTCCTGCCTCCCCCTGTCCCCACCTCTGCCAGGCACAGGGTTCCCGTTCATCCTCCGCTACTTATTTACACACACGCATCACTAAGAAAACTCTTTCTCTTCGCCTTTGTCAGATGTAGATCAGGCTTGCGCCCAGGCTGCCGGTAACCTGGGACAACCAGTCAACATATGTAGGGTGAACACACAATAGGGTGAGTTGGAAACCCCAAAATCCTGGGCCGAACAGGCCTGCTCACAAAAGACCAGATGCCATGTGCATACCCAGAGGCAGGCAGAGCTGTGTCACAGCTCTGTCTAGGAAACCAAACCCTACAGCGCACGGCCAGGCGTGTATCCCCGCGCAAACAGCCAGGGAACCCGCAGCCGCTTTGTACGGACTTTGAAGTTAATGAATCGGAGCTGGGAGGATTGGGAAACTCAGACTAAGTGTCAACTGCAGTGGAGGAAGCAAAAATAATGAAGCAAGGCTCCCCCAGAAGACTGATTGTTTTGGAGTCCAGAAGCAAAGGGGAATGGATACGGCAAGCTCAGGAAATTGAAAACAACTTTTGGTAAATACTTCCTCTCGCTCCAACACTTGGTCTTTTATCAAAGCTCATTCAGACCCTGACAGCAGTGCGCAAAGCAGCTCTGCTCCATCGTAATGCAAAAGACAGGCCCAGCGGCCGGTAGGTTAGCAGCTAATGGAGCGGAGTCGGGTTCAATTTCCCTGGAAATTGCTCGCAGAGGAAAGCCGGGAGACAAGGAGCACTGCTAATGTCCTTCTGTGACACCACTGCTTTCCCTGCACGGGGCAAAGCCCTCGCTCGTGCCCTCTGCCTCCCACACCGCAGCTCCCCACAGCTCATCCCGGCGCTCCAGCAGAAGGGAGAGCAATGCAAAAGTGAAGCAGGAAGGACATGAGACCCCGTCCCTGGGAGTGGATTGATGGTGTCGGAGAGCAGCATGGCTCCTCGTGTTGGCGTTTTCCCTCCCACCACTGTTGCTTTCACAGCACCTGATGTAAACCCTGCCAGCAGAGTGGTTGTTAACCTGCCTTATTAAAGGCAGCTCTATCAGTAAATCCTCAACCATCTATGGAGTCTCTTCCAGCTTGTCGGGTTTTTAGTTGCCACCAGAGGTTTGTCTCCTTTTAGCAGCATCACAAGGGGACTATGGAAAGATGCTTTTCCACTCTAAAGATGCCCCTGGCAAGGCCAGCTCAGACGTGGGATGCGCAGGGCACACCCAGGGCTGCAGTATTCTATCAAGGCACCATGTCCCCTTCAGGCTGGGCACTCAAGGGGCATGCCTGAAGCAGAGTGCCAAGAAAACAACTTGTTTTAAGAGAAAGGGCCCAAATCCTCTTGCTTGGGACTCATTAAAGTCAATGGAAAAAAAAGCCCTTTTTAGTTTCCCTAGGCTTTGCCACTTATGTCTCACGCCAGCTTGACGTCAGTGGAGTCACTCCAGATTTATGGTGGTTCAGAAAAAGGGAATCCGTTGTGACAGGTCCCAACAAGAAGAGGGGGAGCTGGGTCCTCCAGCCACAAAACTCAGTATCCAAGTGGAGAAGCCAAGCCCCCCATTTTTACCACAGGCATCTGAAACCGCCTCTTGATGCATTATAACATTCTCCCTCTTTCTCCTCAATAAATCAGTGCTATCCACTTTGTATGCATGAGAATAAAAATAATTGGAAGTTATGCTGGAGCGCTGGTACCTGCTTCAAATTTGAGAGGCCTGTTGCTGATTACAAACAGCAGGGAGTAAAGTATACACACTTACTAGATTGATATTAAGATGTAGTAAACACACCCTTGCAATTTCCCTTTAAGGACATTAGCCTGTAGTGGTGGTTCACATCCTTCAGGCTCAAAATATTATTTTTTTTCCCCCCCCTTTGGCCATATGCTGCTACCAATGCAGTGCATAAAAAACACTTCTCTGCTTTAAGAAGGATCAGCAGAGAGAGCGAGCCCCTCTTTGTAGGCACCACTGCCCACCACCCACCTTGCAAATACCGATCCTGCCCATGTCGGTGGATGTCGTGACGGATCAGGGCAAAGCCATCGTAACCCGTGTCATTTGCAGAGGTTTGCCTTTCTTGAGGGCTCTGCTGTATGTTGGTGAGGGGAGAGCTGCCTCCCGCCCATGCCCCTGCTTCGGCAGCGGGGAACGGTGCTCGGCTGCGCGCACAACTGTCCCTGCATATTTGGAGCGCAGGGGGTTAGCATGGAGGCTGAAATATCATGCCTATCAGTAGGGCCCTGTGAACAGAAAATAGCAGAGGATCTGGTGGCAGTTTCCTTTCAAGACATACAAGAATAGCAGCACGCATCTCTGCCGGATCATATGGACTGAATTCCTCAGCCCAAATCCTTCGGCTTTGAATTCTTTTGCAAACCATTTTTTCCCCCCCTCCTTGGCTTGTTTGTTGTTTCAGGACTACTAAATTACTGAGAATGGTTTATATTATATAAGCACCCTGTCCTTAATTGCGTTTTGGGGAGGAGACTCTGACAAACAGCCAGATCTAATTTGTACTTTAAATTGGCTTCTGGGCCAGACAGTCATGCCTTCCAGATGGAAAATCCAGTTGCAGTCACCAGCAGATATCCCAGCGCTTTCGGCTCCCAAATGAGCTTTGTCTAAAGCATGCTCTGGCATGCAATTTTTTTTTTTTTAAACACTCTAAGAGAGGCTGATGGTCACTGCAGTCCCTGGTGAGGCAGCATCGCTTTCCATCACCTGTACCAGTTCAGCTGTCAGCCCTGCCTCACTGTCCTGTTGTTTTTCCTAGAAGCCTATCTGACAGCTGTAGCAGTTTTATAACTGTCAGATTCGGGATTTGTCTCCCTGGGAAAGTCCTTTCAGGTTGCCTTTTCCAAGGGTGACTCTCTGCTACACTTGCTCAATCTGTTTAACGCAACCTCAAATCAAAAATAATTTTAAGAAGGCAAATGCCATGCTGCTTCTCACACATGCAAAGATTTGGATGGCGCAAGATCCTCTCGCCTCCTGCCAGGGCAGGATCAAGGATACATTCAGCCCTGGTTTAGGTTACAGCCAGGGCCTGGCCGTTGGCACATTATGCCCAGGACACTGACATTGCTCACAGATACAGGGCATTAAAATGCTGCCATTGACAGCGACAAGCCTGAGCTGTCATTTGCTTTGTTGGGGGCTAGCAACCCGAGGTGGCAACTGCCTTGAGGCAGTCCCCAAACGTGGCTGGCAGCAGGTCTCTGAGCTGCCCTGCTCCACATGGGAACCTGGTGGGAACAGCAGCCCAGGCTGAGACGCACAAACCGTCTCTCACAGGCAGGTGCAGTGCCTGGGGCTGGCCATTTGCTTGTATTCATCCATGGGGAAACAGCATTGGAAAATGCCCATCATCTGCACTGGATGCAGGCATAAGCCTGCAATATAAGGTGGTCTCAGCTAGAGAGTCTGTGGCTTCCTCACATTTGTCTTTGATTTTTTTTTGTCCTTTTGGCCTTTCTGTTGCAAGCCACATGTAGTTCTAGAGCTGTATGGCCTGACACATAGACAACCTGGTCTTTTTCCCACCTCTGCCACTCTTCTGCTTGGTGGCCTTTGGCATAGCCTTCCATTCTTTGAGCCTTCATCCCTTTCCTCCTCAGTGAAGCAAGGCTACTCTGTAAGTTGCTTTAAGATAAACTGCTGGCCAGGGTTATCATTCAAGGAAAAAAGATGAACAAACAGTCAGTCACAAAGCGTTTCAAGCCGGAGTTATCAAACGCCTACTTTGCAAGTCTTGAGTCTCACGCCGCCCATGAACACATCCTCCTCCTGGTCTGGAAAGGCTCCTGTCACCAGGGCATCATTTAAAAGCCTGCTTATGTTCAACTCACACCTCCAAGAGACATGTGCTGTGTATCATCCAGGGAAAGGCAACGAGCGGTGCTGAGGGAGACCTGAGAAACCCTTAGGGATTGCACTGAGTGAGCCTCCCTCACTCTTAACGCTTTATCTAATGATGATAGAAGAACAACTGCCCCATTGCAATGCCTCTGGATCCTTCCCAAATTTCTCCGTGTTTTCATGTGCTTTGTCTGCCTAGCCTACGCATGGGACTGAAATGAGGTTTTTTTTTGATATGTTAAAAGCAAGTGTCCTTGGGGCCATCGTCTGTGGACAAGCCAGAGCTTGCAAGGAAGGTCAGAAGATTGTCGATCGTGCTGTAGATGGGCAAGATCACTCCCAAAAGGCTTAATGAGACTCCTACCCCTAAAAGCCAATGCTGCAGTTGAGAGCATTTGCGTAGACTGAGCCCTGACGGGCCTTGCAGTGAGCACTGCATTACACAAGAACAGGACCACAGTGGCTGACCTGGGCAGGGAGGCTCAGCCAGG
Organism: Cariama cristata; assembly: GCF_000690535.1. Lineage (NCBI taxonomy): Eukaryota > Metazoa > Chordata > Aves > Cariamiformes > Cariamidae > Cariama > Cariama cristata. The sequence continues at coordinate 24,602 of NW_009615993.1, forward strand.
CACGTTTGTGTGGAGGAGCCAAGGTGTTGAGCAACACATAGCAGAGACAGGCAGATCTGCCACCAGGTCTCCAATACATAGCCTAAACAGTACCCACGCATCTCCTGAGGCTCCATTTCCCAGTACCTCTTGTAGGGATACACATTTAGCAAAGAAGTGTAAACCACCATCAAATCTGAGTGGTTGCACTTTACAGCCACTTCAGCTCAGGCCCAAACAATTGCAGAGTCCACAGTAGTGAAGACCAGGCCCGTATATTTTAAAGAGTAGTTTGTTTTGCTTTCACTCCCCTGCCTGCATCTCCACGAAACTGCCCTCTGTTTGTTTGGGATATTTGCAGGCATGCAACGTTTTCCTGGCTGACTTCACAAGGGACACTGCTGTCCTAATGGGCTCTGCCTTTGACTCCTGTGCTGCTGTGGCCGAGTCCTTGGACTCCTCTGCAGAGTAAATCAAATTACATGTGCAAAAGCAAACGTAAAAAAATAACATATGCAGAAGGACTGACATGTTAAACTATGAGCAATTACTGCAGGTGTGCAAGCAAGATCCAGGGCTGATGCTTATTGCTCTGCTGGATTAAAAAAAAAGTCTCAAGGACCAGGGAGCTACACAGCAGGATCAATGTCAAACTCCTGCAATTCTCCCTTCTCCCTAGAAAGTGGCATTTTGGAAAGTGGGGAAACTGCAGCACAATGAACCCAAAACTGCTCCCAAACACTCTCAAGGTTGTAAATAGCTCCCCCGAGCCCCTGCCCCTGTTTGATGCTCCCCTTGCACAGGATCGGGAGGCCCAGCAGCAGGGACTAACGAGAACTGGTTTCTGAAAAGATGGAAAACAAGTTTCCTGAGGGAAAAGAAAAATCAGGCATGTTTCACTTTAAAGGCTTGTTTGTTTGGCGCCTTTGGAAAAAGGAAAGAAAACAGTGATGTGTTTCTATAAAAAAAATGCCCAAATGCAGAAAGAAATAATGCAAAGTGAAATAAGATGGTTACATCTTTTGACAAAAAAAATGTTGGCAGGTCACAGTGCTATGTCTAAGTCGGACGTGGCTCAGCATCGCTCAGCAGCAGGAAGGGTCCTCATGGACCACTGCTGGCAACAGCCACTGAAAAAATCCTGCACTGGCTTGGAGCTCACACCCCCACTATTTACATTAATTGTCTGCAATTTGCATGAATGGTATGATCTCAACAGCATACATATTTATCTATCTGTTAATACTGTGCTGTTGCCTGCCACACACCAGGGTCACTGGGTCTCGGTCTCTCTTCTTGCTCTGCCTCCATAAAGGCAGGGCCAGGTTTGCAGCAGCAGCCTGATACCTTGGTTTTTTTCCACTCCCGCCCTACTAGGCCAAGAAGCATCCATTGTGGATCAAAGCCTCCTTCCCTCAAGAAATTTATTTCATAAATACCTTCATCTGGTCGATTTCTTGGATCTGCCCTTCCAAAGAGCCATGCAAGGCTTGTTACGGGGAGGTATGTTTGGAAGAGCAGATGGTAAGCAGTTAAATATTGTTCCTGGTAAAAAGCTAGGGCTGTGCTAACAGCAAAGCAACCCAACAAGCTGCCTCATGCTCCCAGCGTCACTAGGACAAAACCACAGTGAATGATCCAAAGAAGTAGTCTTCAATACCCCCTTTTAGCCCTAAACCAGCTAATTTGCACAGTCAAACTGTACATGATCCTACAATAAACCGGAGAGATACCTTTCTTGGCATAGCTGTGTCTCTATTCACATCACAATAGCAATAAAATTACATTCTCTTCAGTTAACTTTGCACATATCTATCAAATGTCCTATAGTCAAAACAGGTTGTCTCACAAAATACGTTATCAGTTGCAAGTGTCAAAGTAACTTTTTTTCCTCCTTACTTAGACAAAACACGTTCTTGCCCCAGCAAATTAACACATTCTTACACAATTACAGAAACCCAGGAACTTCAGCGCCAAACCCGTGCATTTGTCATCAAAGCATCTAGCACTCTGAATCTGAAAACCCACCCAAACACTTCCCTTAACTTGCTTTCAATGAAGAAACTAAACCAAAAGCCTGTGTGGACCCAGCAACCTGAACTAGTGTCCACAGGGCTTGAGCCTACACCTCAGGGTCTGTCACTTAAACCCACAGCCACACAGATGAAACCCACATTTCTGTGCTTGTTTTCCTCCTCTTCCTCACATAAATGATGTGACCCAAAAGCAGGCTATGGCAGGTCAACAGTGGCCGGCTGCCTGTTGCCCACCCAGCTGCTCTCACTCCTCTCCTCAGCAAGACAAGGAGAAAATAGGAAGAAAGATCTCGTGGGTGGAGACAATGATGGGAGATCCCTCACCCGTCACATGCAAAAAAGACTCCACTTGGAGAAAATTAATTTAGTTCATGGCCAATTAAAACAGATTTGGATGGTGAGAAACAAAGGCAAATCTAAAACCCTTTCCCGAGTGCATACCTGCCCCATCATGGGGTCTCCACAGGCAGCAAGGGACTCCCTGCCCTGATGCCTGGAGCATACACACCCTGCCTCCCCGAATGCTCACAGGGCTATTCCTCGCTTTCCCCCCTCTCATTCCTCTCCTTTTCCCAGCATTTTTCCTATTTCTTACCTCCGTTTCCCTTTTTTTAAACCTCCATTTCCCCGAGGCCTCACACCGGCAGGGCTGAGGGGCCGGGCTGTGCGCAGGCGCCAGAACCCGCCAGAACCGGCTGGAACCAGCAGTGCGCCGGGGCAGCTCCCGCCACTCCTCACAGAGACCCCTCAGCCCTTCTGCCGCCCCTGGGCACAGGCACCCGTCCCCAGACAGAGGGGATCTGCCCAACCTCAGTGGTCTGGAGACCTGCGATAAACCGGTGCCCACACTCGAGGGGGAACCTCCATTTCCTCACAGGGCCCACCCGAGGGTTGCAGCACTTCTCCTCAGGCCGAAGCCGCCATCTCTGAGGGTCTTGCAACCCCATACGCTCAACGCTCCGCTCTCCCCACCTCGACACAAGTTTCCAGAGATGACAGTAATTAAGTTGTAAATGCTGTGCTTGCTTTCCCCTCACCTCCATATGTTTTCACTTCAGCCAAACAGCAGAAATATTTCCTGGCAGCTGTCTTCAATTGAGGGCAGGGAGGGAGGCAAGCTGGTGGAGAGGAGAGACCCACGGAAGGGACACACTCTTTGAGCCTTTCTGGAAATAAAAAAAAAGCAGGGGGAAAAGAGGGAAGAAATGTGTCATTGCTCAGTTTTTCATGTCAATGACGCTGAGGACAGCTGTGGTGAAGGCAGGCAGTGAGCACCCACCTCGTTACCTCAGGTCTTGTTGACAAAGCCTGCTCCATCCAGCAGTGCCCTGCACATGGCTGCTCCTCCTCCAAGCTGCAGCTTACCACACCAAGGAGGGTGCCTATGGCTGGGATCAGACAAGCTTCGTAAAAAGTAGAGCAACTTTGCAGAAACCTGTCTGGAATAGCAACCCATTGACAAATCCCCGCAAGATGTTCGACTGCAAGAAATGGAAATGCCAGGAAAAAAAAGAGCCCAAAGCCCAGACCTTCAGCCCCCCATCACTGTGGCTGTGGCAGTTTCATGCAGAAGCACTTCAGTTATCCCTTGCATTTTGTAAACCAGCCCCCTCTTGCTCCCCTGACCTTACAGTCCCTTACATCAAGGGCTGTTAAAGCCAGGGAAGCACAGCAGGGATCGCTAAGCACCAGCTCTCTGCTCTTCTACCCAGTGCAGCAATTTAGGGACAGCTAATGAAGCTGGTGGGCAGCTGGTTTGACATGAAAGAAAAGCCAGTTTTTGCCTAGGGCATGGCCAAGCTGGGTGAAAATTGCCTTCACCACCAAAAGCCAAAAGGGCATGACGGTAAAGATGGTTTTCTGCCTTGGGAACAATGGGGCACTTTCACACACCGCTTCCCAAGCCCTGGAAACCTCAGATGTTCCCTGAAATACCCCAATCAGCCTCCTCCATTAGGTCTGTAGAGTCCCTGGCATCACTGGCAGCAAGGGGTGGAAGGTGATGCTCTCTTGACTTTATTCACACTTTCTTGCAATGATCTCCTATCTCTCCCAGGGATCTCTGTTCATTTCTGAATGCTGAGAAAAAGGTCCTTATCTTCGCTTGTGTTTCCTTGCCTGAAATCAAACAAGGAGAATCCCTCCCAGAATTAGCCCAGCAGGTACGAGTGCAGAAGCCAAACCAGGAATGGTAACTTTAGCACACCCCGTGCTGGCCTCAGCACAACCCTCCTGCCTGGGAAAGCGCAGAGGCACCACGTACATCCTCACTGCTGCGCACTCACGTGCAAGCTGCAGGGCCAAGGATTAACCTCCCTGGCCAAAACCGGGAGCCGGAGACAGGAGTCACAGGCTGAAGATCAGAGCTGAAAAAAAATCAGAGACCATAGCAAGGTGGAGATCGGGATCCATACCTGCTGCATGTCAGGGAGCACTTGGAACTGGGCTCAAAAACCGAGCCCCAGCCAAAAACTTGACAGCTCCTCTTTGCTGGCAAGAGCTCATGCCATCACATTCCTGGGCAGAGCTGGCCTGTGCCACATGAACGCTCTAAGACAGTGTGGTGAAATACCGCCTGAAATACCTCTTGCTCTTAAAAGCTAATTTCACCTCACCTTCATTCTCTGCATGCCCACATAGAGCTTATTTTCCTCTCTTCCCATCTACGTGACATGAGGTTTTCTCTTCAGTATAATAACCCTTCTAGAAGATCCATTTGTACTTTTTTCATATCCATGCTGGGACATATTAGGAAAAAAAAAGAAAAACAGCACAAAGCTGTTTTTCCATGGCATATCCTCCAGGCTACCCTGCTCCTTTCTACAGTCCCAGCTTTCTCCCAAATCCACCTTGTACCAAATACCTAATGTTTATTTATACTTGAAACACACTCCTGCTGTGTCCCAGGCCCTGCGTTGAAGCACAACAGCATTGTGAAAAGTGCCTGCCATTTCCAGAGGGAAAGCCCAGTAATTAATGACTATCAGAGCCTCTGCTAATCATTCTGCACAGGTTACCTTTGCACAGAAGCCAATGAAGTAATAAAATTGCCAGGGCTGGTGTGAACTGCTGCATTGCTTAAAATGTAATCACCTGCTGCTACGGTAATTCCACAAAACCCCATCCTATCTCCTTCCAGGCCACTCTACCCCGACCATTTATTTTGCTGCACCGTGGGCCTGAAGGGCAAATGTCCTCATGCAGGTTTCATCATGTCACAGAAAACATCAGAATATCTCCGCTGGGCATCTGCCTTTATTCTTCTCCTTGACAACCTGCAGAAAAACCCCAAGAAATGCTAAAACATGCATCACAGTTAAAAACCAGGCAGATACGGCCTCACTCAATACTCAGAGCTCTGCCTTGTATAGGGATATCCAGAAAAATCCTAATTTTGCAACATCCTCTTTACCTTTCAGATTACTCTAGGTCCCCAGTCCCATGATGGGAGATGCTGAGCCCCACCTTTTTACACAAGCTCTCCTCCTTAGCTCTTACAACAGCATGCAATTAGGAAAGTCACTCTTGCTGCCATGCTTCCAGGTGGTCCCAATTAATCCCACAGAGTTAGAACACAGCACATAATCGGGAGCTCACCCGTGCAGTCGGCAACTGGGAGCCCCAGACAGTGTATTTATCTGTAAATCAAAGTGAAGCTAAGCAGCTCCCCAGCCCTGACGGCATTGGTGTGTCTCCCAGAACATATTACAAATTATTTTTATGACATGCTATGTGTCTTTCCACATTGGACATGTTTACTCAAGAGTTTCTTCCAAAAAAAGTGCCAGGGGCTGTCCATTGGGACCAGAATAAATTCAAGAGGATATGCCATCCTGTTTTATTTTTTATCCATCAATAGCCATTGTGCTGTTTAAAGAACTCAGAAGAGTTTTGTTAGTGGAAAGCTTTTCAACACTTGATTTCTATTCCTCCCCCTCCCCTTCTTTCTCTGCAAAACACCACTTGCAATTCCCCGTAATTATTTTTTTTTCTGGGTGGTTGTGCTAAAACTTCTGCCCAAAGGCTTCTAGCTAAATTTTGCCCTCAGATATGCACATTCAACTGCCGGTGAAATTCGCGGCTTGTTTACGTGCAAGTTGAAGGAAGGAATTTGGCTCCATGGGCAGCATTTTCCAAGCAGCCACAGAGTGCACTCACACCAATTGTTTGGACCCACATTTCAGACACCATGGCCCAGAGGCAGCCAAATTCCCAGACCCCTACAAGTCACATACCAAAACCTTCACACTGGTGAGCTGCGCAGGAAGCATACCTCAGCCCTCAGCGCTGGAGAGAGGTCTAACACGCACGCGTGGCATGCCGGCATGGGAGCCGGCTGCTGGCTTTGCTCTCCAGGACCTCACCATCTTCTTGGCCACAACCCTGCTCAGCTGCAGGTAGGGTCAGTCAGCACAGAGGAAAGTTGGTGTTATACATTATCCACACATTGAGGATCTCCCTGGGGTTCTGGTGGACTACTGAGTGATTCAGCTGGTGTAGGAGCTCCCTTGCTCTCCACTCACTGATGACAGAAGGAGATGGGTGTCTCCATGTGCTGCCTGGAGTTATGTCACCAGACACCCACAAGCTCAAGTGTCACATCCTGCCTGCCACCCCACACGACGGCAGAGTGCTCCCTGCCAGCAGATACCGCTGAAACTCAGTCGTGGATTTAAGACCTATGGGACATCCAGAGGGACATTCAGGACAGGCTGGATCCTCTGCCGCACTTGCAGGGAAATCAGCTGCTTCCTAGTGGAAGGAGATTTGCTTTTCTCCTTCCTGGTATCTGGAGACATACAGCTCTCTTCCCTCAGCTGCTCCTGTTCAGGCTGGTACCTCCAATGTTTGGTGGCAGAACAGAGGAGCATCAAGGGTGGCTCCTCTAATTGACCCTGGCACGAAGGACAGCAAGTCACAGAAATGCTGTTTTCAGGACTGTAGCAGGCTCAGATAACAGCTCAACCAACACTCTGCCCAAAAGTCAAACAAGACCAAGCTCAGACCTTTCCCATAGACATATGTGCATTTAAATGTGTGCACACACACACATTTAAATACATACAGGCAAACATACATACCAGCGAACATAAAATTAACATCCCTCAGACCTTCTTGATTCTGGTAAAAAGGAAATATGATGGATGCTAGCCTTGCGTTTTAGGATCCTGGCGTGACCGAGTTGCCTGAGAAGAAAACCTGGTTTTGGGAAGTCTGGCTCCTTTCCTCTGCCCATATGTGCATGCATGTGTGTGCGTGGTGGTCTCCATGGACCAATCTGCTGCTATGGGGAAACTGGGACATAGGAAGCAGCGCTGTGCACAGCTGGTCCCCATGTTATTTCAGTTAATGGTGGGGTGGCAATGAATTCCAAGATGGGTGGAGGGTGGAAGAATGAACGAGCCTAACATTAATCTCTTTTGTTTGTTCAGCTAACAGCATAATCTCCAAATGTTCACAGACACTTCTACAAAAAAGAGGATAAAGAGCAAATGATGTAACATGCCCACCACGTTTCCAGCCCAAAGGCCTTTGTGGCACTTGTGTCTCTCTGTTCCAGTCTTAACCATCCCTGCTCCATGCAGAGACACATAGGGAGAAAGCAGCATCCCTGACTCAGGACCCAGCCAACATCCTTTTCAAACCCAATTATTCCCTCTTTGGTTTTGGGAACCAACCTAAACACACTCTGAACTGGGCTGTTCATAGAAATCTCCCAGGTTAGCTGTTGAACCAAAGACAAATAAGGCATTTCCAGCCTACAGAAGTTACCTTTTTGTCAACAGGATTGCTTAACAACTCTGGACCAGCACCTTCTTCCAGAAGTGCTTAACTGTCTCCTGACAGTTAAAGGCTGCAAAATCTTTCAGGCATTCAGTTGACTTTCTTGACCCTTATCCTGTGGTTCATGTTCTGCAACAGTCCCGCTGACATCCATGAAGCTGATCACTGAACAAACACTCCTTGCCATCAACTAGAACATCAGAAGGTGACTTTGTTGAAACACATGTGACTTGCAGACCTATTGGCATAGTGCAAGAGTTTCAGACCTTCTGCCCAGACAGTGCCCACAAGTGATGGACTTCCAACAGCTTTGCTTTGCTTTTTGACCTCGAAATATTGCTAACCTTCAAAAGTGTCTGTACCTCAGTAAGTGCGAGGTATTTTTGGATGGAACCTGTTCTCTGGCATCTAAGTAGTCCCAGTGGAGCTGAACCAAAAAAAAGCCCAATAAACTGCTCAACTAAAAGAACAAAAATAATTGCCCCCAAAGGAAGAACCTCTCCAGTGTCTTGGCTACACAACACAATGATAAAACTGAATAAAACTGGTCTCAGTCTCTGTTGACTCCAGAGACCTGGATAGAGATTTTGTTGCCATCACTTTGAACTGAAGGACACAAAAGACCTCATTTATTCTTCCTTCTTCATTCCCTGCCATAAAAGCCAGGAAATGTAGTAATATGGCATTTCCAGTGCCATTTCATTCACTTTGTGCCTGAATTATTTTTATTTCCCAAGGCAAATAGAGAAGCGTGAGACAAGCGTCCGTCCTTAATTCCAAATTTCCTGCCATTGACCAATTTAACTCATAGATCTAATGTTGTTAGGACAATATTTTCTTCTATATGTGTCTTACTATTGATCTTAACTACTTACTGTTTATCTCCTACAGCAGCTGGGAACATGGAAACGTATACTGAAAGGGCTGAGTCACCTCCCCTGAGTAGTCTAATGTTAACCTTGCAGCCTGGACATGGCTCTGTAAGGACTTTCTTGCTTCCAAAACCAGGAGCCCCCCCATCAGGGTGGAGCATGGACCTTCAAAGACAAGAAACAAGTAGCAAGGAGCACTGCCAAATCAGGAAAGGCCAGACAAACAGTGAGCAGGGACGGATGGTCAGACCTTAATCCCACTAAATGGAAAGCGGATAGCCCTGAAGGGAGGGGAACTCCTGCTACTCTGTCTGATCATCAGAACAGTCAAGATTTCAGCTTTTCGTGGGCAACCAGAGCTGGCAAGGATGGGGGAGAACCACTGCCTTTATCTTCTCCCCAGTTTACACCACCGGCTGGAGGCGAGCCCCCAGCAGCAGCCCCTGGCACCAGCCTGGGGACCCCCCATGGACTCAGCTTGGGTTAATAACGTCTGCCTTCCCTGAGAGCCAGGGATTTGTTGTGGAAAAGCTGCCAGAAGAGCCTAACTTTGGCTCCTCTTCCCAAACATTTGTGGAAAGGCTGCAAAGCATCTGCTAGGACCCCAAGCTGAAGAGAAGCCAAAGGCAAGCAGGGAGAGATGTCCCATCAGGGCTGTGGTTCCTGCCAGAGACGTGGTACAGCATCACACCTGGGTCTCCGGGGCAAGCATGGGTAGAGAGATCTCTCCTTCCTTCCCTCCTCCTTTCCAAAAATCTTCCTCCAGAAAAAAGTGCAGCAGCTGGATTTAAGGGGCCCATAGGCACCAGGGGTGAGAGATCAAGGGTGCCTTGCTGCCCACTCCACCTTTGCACCTCTCCATTGGTAAGGAAGGTGCTGTTTGGAAGATAAGCAAGAGTGTGAGAAAAAAATAATTACCTTCCTATTTTTTTAGGGAAATAAAAGAAAACAAAAATGGAGGATATGAGACTGCCAGCAGGAAACCAGGTCTTAGCAAAGTGAGGTGTAATGAACAGAAAACACCAGTCCATAGGGCTCTCCACAGGGGATGGTCACAACCATAATGGAGCCATCAAAAAAATATTGTTTTCCTTACAGTAACACCTCAAGCCCAATTGACTACAAAGAGGAGAGAGCTGTAAAGGAGTGGGAAGTCTCTTCATCCACTGCTGCTTCCCTGGGACTGCATGAGGCCAGTTCAATTTGCACCTTTTATCACCCCTGCCTGCGTTTCACTTGTTTGCAGGAACCCTCTCCCCAAGGCAATAAAACCAAAATTACTGCAGAAAGCAGGCTGTGGAAACACCTCGCCTGGAATTTGAAGGGGCTTTACTGGAGTGAGAGCTGCCAAAAGACACCATTGGACTCCTCTGCCCCGGGCACCCAGCAGCCCTCCATCCCAGTAGCATCCTTCACACAGCACTGGGTGCCCATTTCCCATACTGAAGCGGTATGAGCCGAGCTCCCCTGTTTTTATGGGTGCTCTCCTACCCAGGCATTTCCTTCTGCCTCCACTTGAAAGCCCCAGCCCGATAGGAGCCTGTGGGTTGAGCCCACTGACAGAGGAAGACTTACCAGATTTTTCAGCTTGCAAGTTTTTCCCCAGCTTGTCCACTTGCTTTTGTCTTTGAAGACTCTCGTTTGGACTGATCATCCAAATTACAGCCTGTTTTAGGGCTCAGCTGCTAACTATGAGAGCAACAAGCTCCCCTCTAAACTTTATCCATCATTTTTCTTCTCCATTTCTGAGAAACAAGGGTCCACACAGCTCCCTGCCTGTCTTCCGCTGCAGAGGATGAGAATTGCCTCGAGGAGCACAAAACCATAAGGAGTTTGTGCAGGCACCAGCCAGGACACGCAACACCTGCGTGGAAAGGCAGCAATAGGGGAAATAAAGATTTTTCGCAGAGAGGAGCGATTGGGGGGGGATGTTTAGGTGCCTAACTGTTCAGATCTACAGGCAGCCAGGACCCTCGCTGCTGTGGACCCCTCAGTTTGCTCCAACCTGCCAAGGGCAACTTTGCCCATCCTCTGCGTGGCTCTGTATAGGCAAGAAATTGAAAATACAAGCAGTCCTGCTTTTGTGGGCTGATAATTGCTGTGAGCGGATAGATTGCAGTTCTTTGGGCTCCTGTGACCTACCGAGCACCCCCTCCCTGACCCAGCGCTCCTCTCCCACTCAGCTTTGCTTTCAGGAAAAATTAGGCTGAGTTTCAAGCAAACCTGGGCTGAGTTTCAAGTAAGCCTGAGCCAACTCCTAATTTAAGCCCTCAGTGTATTGTTTGGGGTCAAAACCATAACACACATAAAGGCTTCACCTTGATTTTGCTCCAACCTGGAAGCACATCTGAGACATCCTGGCTGCAGCTCGCCGCCGGCAGTCACCTGGATCACAGCACAGCGCAGGACTCACCCGGGAACAAAAGAAGGCAGGTCTCAGAGGCCAGGCTGGAGCGAAGGATTAATGCACAGGGTCCCAAGTCCAGCCTAGGCAGTTATTTCAGGATCGTGCTCCTGAGTGATAAATTCTCAAAAAAACCCAGATCTCACTGCAGGGAAAGATGCTGTTACTTAGGCAGAGTTGCATCTTAGAAAGTAACCCTTCGCCTGCAAGCACGCTGCACGTGAGGTGACATGGGAAATAGATTTCTGGAACCTGCTAGAGGCTGGACATCACCCCCAGCTAGCAGGTTGTGGGGCCAGGGCTTGAAGGGTAGGTCTCAACTTGGAAAACGCTTCTTCACTTAAGTTCACTCCAGAGCACAATTGTATTTTACAGATGCTGGAGTATCAGGGGGTCATCATCCACATCTATCACCTTGCAGGCATAAGACACTGATGATATTTAGCTTTGTCCCTTTCTTTCTTCTCCCAGCCCCTTTTGAAACATCACATCTCTCTCCAGGTCACTTTTTCCAGGGCAGGAGAGAGGAGGCTCACACTGGGCACAAGGGCAAGAAAAGCCACTGGCCCGTTTCCATAGCACAGGCCAGGGGTGCACATCCAGAGCCCCCCTGCTCCCCACACGCTGGCTGAGGCTACTCACACCACATCACCACTGCCAGCAAGGCGGTTCACAACGCAGGAAAAGGTCTCTCACCTCATAGCAGATCTGCCAGGCAAACTGAAGAGCAGGAAGGCAGACTTTGTAGACCTCTACTCCAGTCCCATAAAATTCAGAGAAAGGTTTTGACAGGTTAGGGCCTTGTCTGCACTGCAAAAGCCAAAAAACACCTTGAATTAGCAAGGGGAGTGGTAAATCAAACCAACATTGGGGTGCTGAGATGGGAAGTCCCTCCCATTCCCATGAGTTTTAGCAGCAGCACAGGTGGAAAATCTGGCCAAGCTTCACCAAGATCATCCACCCCATACAAAAATTCCCATATACATGTGGCATATAGGTATGAACTTTGTGTGTCATACAAGCCACTTCTTCACAGCACCAACACAAGAGGCAAACCACGGTCTCTGGTGGCAAGTGGAGGGTCTGTATCTGCTTTGATGGCAAATGCTGGCCTCAAAGCGGCCACTGAGATGACAGCATGGAGGTCATAATCTCAATGAAGGAGAACAGAGGAGCACAGCTCTTGTCCTCGGCGAGTTTTGCTCTCTTCTATGAGAAAGTTTAATCTTGCTGGGAGGCTGCATTTATATTGTGGCTGAAGGAATCACTCCAAACTGGAGACCAGTAAGTTAAACAATCTCCCCAGCTTGCCTTTGTGCTGCAAACATGTTCCACAGCGCTTCAATAGTTTGGGCAACAGTGGGGCTGTGTCTCATGTATTATTTCTGGCCATCTGGAACAAGCATTAACCACAAATAAGCAAAGTTGCTTATTCTTCACTGCAAAGAAAAAGCAGCCTTGCCAGAGCGATGCTCATTTCCACCGATGACAGATGTTTCGGGCATGCTTGGGTACCGACCCCTGCATGTAAACTAGAAGTCACCCTCCTTCATCCTGAGGAACCGCCAAGTTTTATGGGCTGAGATTCTGAAAAAGGGGGGGGGGGGGGGCAAATCAACCTTTTAAGTTGACTCAAGTTTACTTTTTCCCTGGGTTTTTGACCTGATGTCCCTGTGAAGCGAAGCTTACCGAGTGGCTCTCTGCTCCTCCTTGCCTTGCCAATTTTTGCAACCCTGGGCAGCTTGCAGGCGAAGCACAGCAAGCTGCCCAGGATGGCTGCGTGGTTGAGGACGAAGGGGCTCGTAGAGGCAGGGCTCCCTGTAGACAGTCTGAACTGGTGCTTGGAACAATCCCCAAATCTGGGGATTGCAAACTTCCTAAAGTGTCAGCCCCACGTTCTCTGTATCTATACACACATTCTCCCCCTCATACACATATGCACATAGGAGGCTGCTCTCTTACTTTCAAACCTCCCACACAAGCCAGAGGGACAAAATGAAATCAATAAATAACCACTGTTAGCTCCTGCATTTTCAAAGTAGTGCACGGGGATTTGAGTACATGTAACTTCCATTAACCTCATTTAGAGTCAAAAACATAACACCCTGGCCAC
>NW_009615993.1:37820-50333 GCF_000690535.1 Cariama cristata
TGGCCTCCGCTCTTCGAACACCAAGACTTGGCTGCAAGCCACTGGTGCTGGCAAGCCCTCACTGTTTCTTTGCCCAGACCAAGGCTGGGGTTTGGGGGCTGGTTTTTTGTTTGGTTTGGTTTTTTTGGTGTTTTTTTTTTTAAAGGAACAGCTGCCATCCTGAAGTTCTTATTTCTCCCATGATTATTTTCAATTGCTGGCATTATTCAGAGGGGGTCTGTGATCCAGGACCATCACAACCCCACGTCAGCACTTCAGCGGCAGGCTGCCAAAGTGCTCTGCTCTTTACTGCTAACCTGCGTGTGCTTGGAAGGGGCACCCAGGCAGTCCCAGTTTTTTGCAGGAGTTGTCCTGAAGATGTGCATGCCAGCAGCTCCTGGCTCAATGCAGGACAGGTTTTAGGTGCAGGCTCTGCTTTCTCTTTCTGGGCTTGTGCATATGCATATGTTTATTCCAAGATGGGGGTGGAAACCAGCAAGAAAATAAAACCGACAGGAGGTTGAGGCCACCCCAGTGGTGCTCAGGAACCTCTGGGACACTCCACCATCAGTGCTGCTCTCCCACCAGCCGGGAGCAGGTACACATACAGGCGCATAAGCCTCACAACACAGCTTTCAGAGAGCACATCCCCTCCATCATTCCACAAATCCAGAGGATTTCCATGAAAAGCCATAACACCACAGAGCGCTGACAGCAAGCACTACCACCCAGAGCAGGAGAGCAGGGAGCTGTATCCCACACAGCTTTCGCAATCAAGATAACTCTGCTGCATCCCAGCATTACAGACATTTGTCATTCCTTTGATAAACAACACTTTACACCAGGTAAAAAACAAGGGCTCACTTGCTGCAGGAATTACTGCAGCCTGAGAGCAAAGAATTTCTTATTTTTCTAATTTTTCCAGCCTTGATGGGCAACAGCTGTAATTAGCAAAGGAAAGCAATTGCAGTCTTCCTTGCCTTGCTCCGAATCACACCAAGCAGCTCTCCAAACTGCAGTGCAATAGCACATCGCTGTATGTTTACGCGCTGATCAGCCCAGACCTTTGATAGTGTATTTTTAGAGAAGCTTTAGGAGACATGGCAATTGTCTTCCTTCTTAGGAAATCCTTTTCAAGAATACTAATTTCTAATCAGGGTCGGGCACAGAAGAAAGCATCCTTCCACAGGAAAGGGCCTTCAAAATGTTCAGCAACAAGTTTGGGAGGCAGGTGAATTGTTGCAGGGTTTTCCTTTGTACTCATTTTCTCTTTTTATCTACTGGGAAGAGGACAAAAAAGAAAATATGGATTTTTTTTAAATGACAAAACATAAAGCCAGACATTTTTGTAAGAAAAATTGAAAAGAAAGGAACATATACATTTAAATTTCATGTAACTGAAAACCCCACTTCAGGTAAAGACACTTCCATAGGTGTTCAATTCCTATGGAAAAAAAAATCCATTTGCAACACTTTCGTCAGAAGGTTTTTAAACAAATGCCTTTTGTTTAAAGAAATTCAGCTGCATCTCAAGCAGTTTAGCACATGTAAAGAAAGTGTGCATGCTGCTGGCAGAAACGTTTCTCCATCAGAGCATTTGCAAGGCTTTCTTATTAAAAAGAGCAGCTATGGGCTTTTTTCCTCTCCCTCAGCATCACCAGCGTGGATGATGAATCCATGAGCCGAGTCAGTGGAAAAAACGTCATTATGTTATACGTTAGCTAAAAAAAATTATGCAAAGGCTAGTTTTGCCCAATGAATGACTGTCTTCAGCTACATTTAAGCAAAGCTTTCAGGTCACGCCTGGAGACAAGTGAACAAACCCCAGAAAGCTGTGTTTGTACACATGGATGCACTTCCATACACCTGGTCATAAAAGAACAAGTCCATCTACGCAGAACAGAGCCACTGGCAGAGGAAGATACATACCGTCGTACACAGCTGTGGAGCAGTGGAGTTTATGAAACCCCATTTACTATGTCCTCAGACACCTGGCTTGGTCTCTGCGATATCTGATACAAGTTGTACTCACACATAGCCTTCCCCTCAAGCACAACACGGAAAGATCTCTTCCTAACTTTTTTGTAAGGCCATCTATTTTCCCAGACTCTGAGAAAATTTTAAATCCCTGAGGATTTCTTCCTCCCTGCCCTTCGCTCAGGCTGAAGCCAGCCAGTGGGGAGGACACATCAGAGGCCCCCGCACAGCAGCGCTGCTATCATATCCCATTTCATTTCTGCAAGAAGCTGCAGACCCATCAGCAGACACAACTGTGCGTAAATACTGAGTCTCTGCTCAACTACGCACCTACATCCAGGCACGGAGCAGTATAAACGACAGTAAAAAACACTACCTGCAGTGCAGGAGCACAGGTGAGGTCTGCCTAGAGGCACACACAAGTGTCCCCATGCACCTCTCTCACCACCAGCCTTCCCCTCCCGTGGCACGGGATCTGCCACCCTAAAAATAGGCAGCCAGCCGACAGCTGATCCCCACACAAAAGACCCCCCCTATCCCAGGAATTTCACATGGCCAACAGAGGGGAGCAGCCCTGCTTTGTGCTCCCGGTCCCAAATACTGTTGTCAGCCCATCTGTCTCTCCCTAGCGCCGCAGCCAGCCACATCCCCACAGCTGAGCTCCCTGCAAGCCCCAGCAGCCCCACACACGCCCCCGCAGATGCCTCTCCCCATGCCCTGCCATGGAGAAAGACAGCATGGATTTACACCAGCATATAGAAACCTGGGCTTTTCTTATTCTTGCAGGCTGAGCTGCAGATTTTATGATGGGTCTTTCCACTCATTTTCCTTCCTCAGCCTAAATTTGGGGTTTTTTTATTTTATTTTTTCACCTCATTCTCATCAAGTCCCTGTAGTCTTTATGGTAGTGCTTTACAGCATCCTTGCAAGCTACTCAGGGCAGGACACACACATCATGGGAGCCAAAACCTGCAAACCCCAGCAGCAAACTATGAAACAAACCTACCCCCCAAGAGGCACAAAGCTGGCAGAAAGGCGTCAGCAAAGTGTTGACATAGATAATGCTATGAAAATTATGGTGGTTTTGAAAATAGACAGCAAGCTTGGAGAGGACTTACTGCCTGCTGATGCACCACCCTTAATATTTTAAGAAACAGTACCCCTGTACCGTTGGGTGCTGCCACAGCAAAACAACATTATTGTAACAACCCATCTTGTCCATACCATCATTAGGCTGGTGGTTTTGTTCCTGCCCTGATAGGAGGTGGGAAATGGAGTAGAAATGGAGCATCTGGGGACAACAGCACCTCAGGGGGAGGCACAGCCCAGCCAGGGGGGTAACACAGGGCAGGAAAATCCCAGAAATCCCAGGTGAGGCTGTGTGGCACAACCAGTGAGCAGAAGGAAAATCCAGCCCCCTCCCTTCCCCCTACAGAGCCCAGGCACCCTGCAAGGAGCAGCAGCTAGGACTGGATAAGCCCAGACCTGGGGCAGCACATGGCAGGTGTCACTGTAAATTACCAGGGATAGACCCGGGACAAGCAGGCCACCTTTTTAGAATGGCAACAGCCTTGTGCAGAAGTCTAAGCAGTCAAGGCAGGAGCCAGCGGCTCCAGGCTCTGGCTTACGGGGGGTTAGCAGGACAAGCAGGCCACCTTTTTAGGATGGCAACAGCCTTGTGTAGAAGTCTGAGCAGTCAAGGCAGGAGCCAGCAGCTCCAGGCTCTGGCTTACGGGGGGTTAGCAGATATTAGGTCCATCCAAGTGCCACCTGCTATGGCCAGTCAGCACCACAGAGCAAGCCCACCATGGGTGGACAGAGGTCCATAAGAGGCTGATAAATGCCTTATCTTGTCATTACATTATGCATACATGCTTAAATCCCAGAGCAGATTTCTCCAGCTCGGCTCAGCTCCCCAGCTGCATTTCCCCACTCGCGCCTGTCGGGCTGGGCAGCAGGAAGGTGCGAGCACTGCTCTGACACCAAATCTCTTTGTTGTCTATTTATACCCTGCCCTCTGGAAGCAGCTCACTAGCGGCTGTCACTTGGCGTCTTATCTCTCCTTGCTTCGCAGACTGTCTCCTGGCAGCCCCACTGCACCCCTGCCGCCGCTTGGGAGGCTGCTCCCTTCCCACTCACTTTTTTTTAAAAAAAAAAAAGCATTGTAAGGCACCCAGATCGCAGTTTGGTTAAAAGGCAGGGCTTTACTCTTCTTATCAAAGGCATAAGGATTTGCTGACAATCGCAAGATCAAAACCATTACCTTCATTTTGTTCCTGGCACGTAGAAGTCAATGCCTCCTGCGGCACAAGTGGGTACCTAAGGCAGGGCACTGAGTAAGATTCATCACAACAAACTGTAGCAGTCCATGCTTACATAGCCTTAGATCCTCAGAGTCCTTT
Organism: Cariama cristata; assembly: GCF_000690535.1. Taxonomy (NCBI): domain Eukaryota; kingdom Metazoa; phylum Chordata; class Aves; order Cariamiformes; family Cariamidae; genus Cariama; species Cariama cristata. Next base: position 42,179 of record NW_009615993.1, read on the forward strand.
AAAAGAATTTTCATATCGTTATCTTCATTTTACAAAGGGAAAACAGAGGCACAGATGAATTAAGTGACTGCACGTGTACACCCAAAAGCCATGATCCCAAAGTCAGACATTGTAAGACATCAAGAGCACCAGGACAGCAGTCACCGACCTGTGGATGCACATAGCACCTACTTCCCTTCATGTCCCTCTCAGTCAGCGTTTCAGACTTATTCTGTTCACATCTGCAGGGATTTCCAAAAAAAACAAACCTCATTCACCAGCCATGAAAGTGGTATTTGGATCAGTCTGGAGAAAATTTCCCATGAAACCATCTCCCCACAAGGCCTTCTCCCCCTGGAGATGTAAGGCAGAGAGAACAGAACAACCCATCTGCCCCTGGCTCTTCCCAAAAGCCACCATGGGTAGCACCGCAAGCCCTCCTTGCTCTGGTACAAACGCAAATCCAAGGAGCTCCTGACCCTCCACCTGAGCGTGTATCCGAGGGCAGGGGGGCTCAGGGCCACACCTCCTCCTGGACCATCTTGGGGTGTGACAAAAGTTGTAAACCAAGGCCAGAAAGGGTGGTCCAGCAGCTGCAGGAGGATACTGGTCCCTGGGCAGTGGCGAGTGAGACAACCTCCCCACACAGGAGGCCCACAGTGGGACAGAAGCCCCTGGGATGCATCCCCACATGGGGCTGGAAGGACCATGGTGCACCCAGCAGGGATGCTCTGGGCATCCTGCTGGGGACCAACCCTCTATTTATGCCCATTTTTTCCCCAGTCTAGGGGACAGGGCAGCAGACAGGCACCCAGTGGGACTGACGGACAGGGTTTTTTATGAGCAATGCATGTCTCTGCAGCCCAGGGAGCCTCCAGCTATCTCTGGAGCTACTTGCAAAGCGACAGGGCCAGAAAGTGTCAGCTGGGGCTGGGAGAACCCTCCCTCCCCAGGTCTGGTTGCACAGTCTACTGGTGGGGACAGAAGGAAGAGGAGGGCAGCCAAGGGAAGCAACAAGGCTGTTAGCACCTGCCTGTCACAGAAAAGCAAAAGAACTAAAGCAGGGAGCAGGCAGGAGCAAAGCAAAACCAGGTGAAGGGAAGACAATGGGGTGCCAGAGATGCACGACCCCACTGCAGTAGCGGGGATGGGTGCAGGAAGAGGGGCCACCTCACAAGAGGTTTGGGGAGAGCAAGAGCCAGCAGACATCATAGCATTCACCAGGGGAAAGTCCCACAGATGGATTTTGTAGGCCATGTCCTGGCAACTACTTGTAGGGACCAGCCTTTTTGCAGAAGGGGTACTTCTGCATCTGGAGGCAGATGCAATTTTCATGGAGGGGGGTGACTCAGCTGGGTTATACACATGGCAAATGAGCTTAATGTCAGGCTGCAGAGGCTTCAAGACTGAGCAAACCTCACCTCCACAACAGCTGTGAAGACAACAGTACTGTTATAAGCTACCTCAGACCACCCTCCACCCTGAAACACAGCAGAGTTGTCAGCCATATGTAGCAGCTCCTTATTTAGCCGAGGCCACATCCATCCCAGGGACGAGCAAATTCCTCCTGCCAGGAGGAGCCCAGTGACCACAAACTCCAGTGGCTATGACCAATTTCCAAAGCACTTTCCATTTGCTTTCCTGAAATCCCTTTGCCTTGTGCTGAAAGGCTCTGGGGCAGCCTCAGAGGCTTTCTGTGCACCTGAGGGCTGGGTGGGGTGTTCACCCCATTACTTCAAATTAATTCAAAGCACCAGTGAAGCTTTGAGTGCCACATTGTTTCCTAAAGCTTCGCTCCTTCAACCCAGAAGGGCTCATGCGAATGGAGGAAGCAAGCATTGCCCTCTGCTTGCAGCAAACAGATTGCTTGGCAGCACCAAAAGCTTAGAAGAAATCACCATAAAATGCAATCCTTGTGCTATTAATGCTATTCTCTTTTTAACATTTTTGCTGGAATTTGGAGGAAGTTGGTTTGTGCAGAAGCTTTACCTTTCAGCTCTTCTCACCAGCCCAATTTGCCCCAAATCCAGGATTTGCTGAGCTCTCCGAAGGAGGATGCCCCATAACCCAAGCTCCCTCTCCTGTGTCTGGGCTAGTTTTTGGGCAAAGCTGAAGCACTATCCTCCCAGCAGGCCTGGGGTCTGACAGTTGCCCTGCCAACACGCTTTTTTCACTAGCTTCATAAAAAGATCAGTGCATGCATCCCCCTGCTCCTACCTACACCTTTATGAAAGTGCCTATGTGCCTCAGAGGCCTGCAAGGAGCTCTCAGGCAGCACTTCCCACCGCACAAAAAGTTTCCAAATACTTTACACACACAAAAATACAGAAGCAAAATCTCATAAGAAGATTCAGCTCAGGCAGAAAACTCTCCAGGCTGTAAAAAAAAAAAAAACAGCAGCAAGCTTTAGTGATGTTCCCTGTGAGACAGGGAAGCCTCGAAAGGACAAGTTACACCTGCAGGAGCATCGCTGGCCAGAGGCTCATCAGCCTTGGGTGCCCGCTGTCACAACAGCCACTGCTGCAGGTCCCCAAGCACCCTCTCCATTTCACCCAGCCAGGTCTTCTGTTCCCATTATTTCTCCTGCCTCCCAGCTGCCGGTTCTCAGAAACAGGCTGGAAATGCTGTCCCAGCTCCGAAAAGCTGCTGCCATCTCCTGGAAAGAGGCTCCTTCCCTGGAGAGTGGTGAGAGCATGCCGGGGCCACCGGGACACATGCCAGAGGGGACCTGCAGCCACCGGCACCTGCTGCTCCAGGGATGGCCTAATCCTCCCCCATGATGCCATACCTGTCACCCTGATGACCGAGGGTGATACCAGAAAACAGGATTACAGGCTTGTGCTGCAGAGAGCAGGTGGGGTCCGTGGGGACAAGGACTGGGGCCAACCTTGATTTCAGCTCAGGCTTCCCGTGGGCAGGAGCGCACTCCTTCCCGATGATTTTTAACCAGCATGGGCAACACTTGGGCACCGGGGCTGCTTTCTCCCACTCCCGATAGCAAAAGCGGAGCCTATGACAGAAGGAAATGGTGCAGGATGCCTCCCCTGTACCAGGACACCATCACGAGGCTGAGGGGGAAATCACTGCAACTCCCTAGGTCTCCTTTCACCTGCAGCACCCTGTGACTACTGCACAGCTGCCCAAAATATAACCTGTCACTTCCATAGGCCCAACACAGAGATAACTTGCAGTCCCAGGATCCTCTCTCTGGCACCGATACGCATTTTCATAAACACATCTGTCAAATGGGGTTGGGGTAGATTTTCTTTTCCCTAAAAAAATAAAATCCTAGCCATCTCTCCCTGATGCTGCAAGACCAAGGGGTTCAAATTGCCTTCCCCGAACAGCGGCGCCCGCCGAGGCACAGCTGATGGCCCCGCAGTGGGCTGCATGCCGCCCGTGAGCTGGCCCATGTCAGCGTCACTGCAGTATTTATATCCTTTTATTACGCTTTAAACCATTGGGGAGAAACAGGTGCAGAGTTGTCTGCGAAACAGTGGCCAGCAACATCCTTGCAAGCCTGGAGCTGTTATATACACCAGCATGGACACACACATGCAAGAGGACAGAGCCAGACCTTTGAAATCCCCACTGAGTGCCAAAGTCATGGATTTAAAAAAAAAAATCAGTCCTGGAAGAGGACACCCACCAATGCATAGGAAAAATCTGATGGGTAGATAAACCCTCACATGCAATTCCTCTGATAAAGACACCCCACTTCAGCCCGTGCAACCATTCAGAGGGGGCACAGCTGGCTGGGGACACCCCCATGCACCTCAGGGAGCCCTTTCTGGCTTCTTCAGCAAATAAATCACTGCTGCCTTTCAGCTGCCACCCCAGGATGTGCAGCTCCAGGACTGCAGAAAGGCCATTTGTGGTGTACGTTGGGCATGGACTGTGCCTCTTACCTTGTTTCTCAGCTTGCAGTCACAGGGGAGATTTGCTGGAGTGCATCTGTGGGTCCTCTGCAGCAAGGCAGGGATGTCTTTCAGAGAAAAGCAACTCTTCTGGACACAGACCAGGCTCTACGCACTTGAGATCCTCTGAAAACTCCCCACCTTCTTCCCTAGGAGTAGGTTGGTTGGCACCTTTTCTTGGGGGAATCCCCAAAGACATCTGCTTTTGCAACCCCGAGTGGGAGCAGAGTATCCTCCAGCAAACCAAAACAGAAACATGGCCTGGGGTGGGTGGTTTATTGCCCTCACCCCAGGCAGGGTGTCACCATCTACCCAGAGATGAACCTGACCCAGACTTTCCCAAGGCAAAATTAAGGGACAGCAGGAAGATACCAGTAGCTTTATAGCCTCAAGTCAACTGGAGCAAGAGTGAAGTGTCCTCACCAAGCGGGTCAGAGGTACCTCTACTCAGGCTGTGTTTGGGGACACCTCCCAGCCCTGTCCAGCCACATAACACATCAGGGGGGGCACCATGCGATGGCTTCAGGTTCACAGCTGGCTGGCCACCCCTCACTTTTCCTGAAAGCAGAGGGAGAATGATATTAGGATTGACAATATAATAGCCCAGTGCATGATGCCCACCTGGCCTAGGACATCCCTGGTTTTCATGGGAAGGAGACAGGAAGCCTCAGGTTAATTGATCCAGCATTAGCACTTCATTGCTAGAAATCAAAGCCCAGTTTAGCTGTGAAACCCATCTTTTACAGGTAAAGGCATTACCCAGTGATGCACCATACTGTATTACCCCAGACCAGGATAAAGCCAGGTGCCACTGTGAAAACTGCTATTCAGCCTTTACTGAAAACGAGCCTTTTTCCTTCCCTTTCTTCCTGAGCGGAGGAGGAGCAGAGGCGGTTGGCGTCAGTGTCCCCTGCAGTCGAGCACCTCATAAATCTCCCCTTTGTAAAGGCAAGGGAGCCCCGCTGGGCTCCTGGGGAAGAAAGCAGGTATTGTTCAGCCCGGGGCTCAGGTACACCATGGAGAGTGTCTGTGCTGAAACCCAAACGCATGTGCTGTGGGACGGGCTGCTGCGACAGCCCAGGCCGATAAAAGACTGCAGGTTTCCTCCCCGCCAGGCTCCAGAGAATAGCGCTTCCGATCTTTACATCACTTCGAAGAGTAATGATGCACTTTATAATGTATGAAATGGAAACACTGAGATCAGGTTCACCTCCGCCGCTCCTCCTGCACACGTGCCAGGGGTACATGTTACTGGGCAAAGCTGGGGGGTTTCCATTTCCCCCAGTACCATCCCCACCAGGACAGAGCAAAGTTTTCAGAGCTTGCTTGCCAGCATCCTTCTCCTTGACTCCAAGGCAAAGCTCTGGGCACCTTTCCCCACCAACAGCCTGGGTTTGCAGATCTATATAACATCTGGCTCCGCAAGGTGAGACCCCCATCCTCCGTGTCACTGCCATGGGGAAAACACTTCCTCTCCCTCTGCACGCCTCCCCGGGAAACCAAAGGTCGGGGAGTCAGAGGGAAATTTATGGGCTTCCCCTCCAAGAAGATTTCTCCAGATGGGTCTCCAACACTGGATTTTTTTCCCAGGTGAAGGGAGAGAGGAGGAGGGAAGGAGAGGAAGGGAGATGGGTAAGAGCAAGACTGCAGGTCACATTTTTCTGCTCACAGCAAATGCATCGGGCAGAGGGGCCGGCGGGTGGCCAGGCTGCTACTCCTGCTCAAGCTGCGATGGCATCAGATAATGTCAAACTCAACAGGGGGCATGAAGCCGGCTCAAGCTCCAAGTCTCCAGCTCATTCCAGACCAATGCAAAAATCCCCATCATAGCAGCCAGCAGCTAGAGTTACCCCCTGGAAAAGTTATTGTGCAAAACAGCAGTATTTTAGTGATTTTACACAAGAGCCCACCCTGGGAATAAGCAGCGTTTTAAGGGGAAGAGGCATGGCAGGTACTGTGCAACACCCTGCCACCCCATTTCGGCCAGACCCGCAAGCACCAGCCTCACCAAACCCCAGTGCCTCCTTGGGCAGCAGGGTCAGGGGGTGACATTCAGTGCCCCTGCTTTTCATACCAGTCACCTGTGGGCAGCCAGCCCAGCAGGGCTACAGGCATCATCCAGCCTCCCCGGATCACCTGTCAGGAAGAGGAAATGCCACCAACACCCTGCCACCCCATTTCGGCCAGACCCGCAAGCACCAGCCTCACCAAACCCCAGTGCCTCCTTGGGCAGCAGGGTCAGGGGGTGACATTCAGTGCCCCTGCTTTTCATACCAGTCACCTGTGGGCAGCCAGCCCAGCAGGGCTACAGGCATCATCCAGCCTCCCCGGATCACCTGTCAGGAAGAGGAAATGCCACGCATTTTCCAGCTGCTTGTACCTGTGCCAAGTCTAAATGCCACCCCCAAAAATACCAGCGGGAAGGAGAGGCATGCCACTGGCCACTCACCCCCCCAGCCAGGCCACCGCAGCCACCCAGTTATTTTCAAACAAGGCAACAACTTGAAGCAGCTGAGCGAGACCCAGCCTGGGCTTTCGCACCTCCCCACGCAGGTCAGGGGGTGACAGCCCCATGCCACCCACCGCAAGGCAGCAGCAGAGCCACGATAACACACTCAAACTGGCTGTGGGCAGGGGTTGACATCCCAGGAGCTGCTCTCGGCATCCACAGGACACCAGGGGCTTCAACCAGTGCTCCTAATGAAATTAAGCTCCTGCGATGCTTCTGTCTGATCAACAGCCAGCCCTGCATTGCTTTAGCCTGAGCAACTTTGATCCCTCTGGCAAACGACCCCAGGCACCTGGCTGGCTCCCCCAAAAGCCACAGCCTCTGCCCTCCAGTAGAGAGAGGGGGCGGCAGCACCTCCCATGGGAGGGCTGCTCCCACGCAGGGCAAAGCTGCCCATGGCCCCATGCCGGTTTGCATCCATGTCCAGCCACAAAAAGCATCCCTCAGCCCCAGACAAGCACACCCAGCAAACCACAGGGCCCCAGTCACAGCCTGGGTGGAGCGGCTCTCTTGATTATTTCTTTTAATTGATCAGTGCCTTATTTCAAGGTCTGACTTACTCTGGGTAAATGGGGATGAACGCAGCCAGCCGCTGAGAATTACCTTCAAGCTATCAGCTGTTTTCCTGCCCCTAACAAGCAGGAGAGGGTGGCTAGGACAGTTCAGGGATGCCTTAGACACCCCAATGCCCCACGGCCCTGGGGGGTACATGGGATGCCTGAGCTGGGTGTCATCTCCCGGCAGCCCAAGCCATTCCTCTGGTGGATTTGCACCTCCCAAAAACTGGCACAGTCCAAGGGCTATCGCATTGCTGGCACCGGGCAGGGAGAGCTCAGCAGTGTCTCTCACCTCCCCTCCAAAACACGTCCCTGCAGCTGGTGGTACCCACGCAATCCTCCCCAATGTCACTCTGAAACAGGGGGAGAGTTTTACTGTTTGCTGTTAAAGAGCTGCCACCTCCCACCCCAGCCCTGCGTGCACATCAGGGTGTGATGCTTCAACAGCACCCCGCACAGTACAATGGGCAGAACACCCTGGGAGTCCCTCGGAGGGCAAAAAATGCAGCAGCTTCAGCTCTGCAGCCCCTTTGAAGGCATTGCTCTGCAAAGGCAGCAAAGCCCACCTCCGCTTGCACCCAAGTTATAGAATAGAAACAACTTTCCTGCCGAATTTATACAAAGAATTTGCTTAAATGTCAAGCTGGCTATTCAGGACACCACGGTGCTTATTTAGAGCAAAATAACGTCCTTTTTTTCTGCACAATGCACTCCGATCACCTCTTTGAAGCCACCCCAAGCCCTGCTCAGATGTCTGGACCAAGCAAACCCACCTGATGCCTGTGAGCATCCTAGGACAAAAGGCTTCTGTGAGGATGAGGCGGGTGTCCGGGGTGAGAGCACAGAGGCCGCCAGCAGCACATGTGCAGCTGCCCCAGATCCAAAGGGACGCACCAGCACGGTGGGGAAAATTGATGATGATGAGCAAAGTCCATCAGGCTACATGCTGGCCCGGCAGATTGATGGCCTCTGCAACGAGCCACACATAATGGTCAAGTTCAGGCTGCAGTAGCCAGGAGCTGAAAGGCAATGGCCATAAATAAGCTGGGGAAAAGAGGGAAGACAGAAGGCTGGCAGGGATAAATAAATACTCACAGTACAGCGGGGCTGGGGGGAGGCACAGGGAGAGGGGCTGAAGCACTGGAATGGGATGCAGCCCACATTGGGATGGCGATGCTGCCACAAAGGTGGCT
>NW_009615993.1:50348-50644 GCF_000690535.1 Cariama cristata
CGCCAGAAGAACCGAATGTCTTCCCCCCCCCCCCCCCCCAACCATCTTCCCAAACAAAACCACAGCCAGCTGCTAAAGGGGCCATGTCACACATCCTCCCCCAAAATACAGTGGGGGGACAAGAGTAACCAAAGGGGCTTGGTACAGGTGATTTTAGGGTTATAATCCCACTGTTACCAAAGCTCCAGCTCAGTCTGACACTTCCCCACCAAGACCTTTACATCTCAGCAAGTTTCTCCATGACTGGCCTGGCCGGCTGGGCTTCCCTCATCGTCTTCCTCAGTCAACACTACCCA
>NW_009615993.1:50688-54709 GCF_000690535.1 Cariama cristata
ACAAGGGGAGCGGAGGACACGAAGCTGGAGATTTCCCTCATTGTCCCCCATCTGCTTCATTCAGGCCTGTTACTCTTCTCCAGCTTAAATAAGCCCTTCGCATTTTGTTGTGGTCTCTTCTCTTTTTCTCGCCTCCGCCGTTTTGTCAAGAATATCTTTGCCCAAAGAGCCACCGTGATTTACTGCAGCGTTAACAAATGTCAGAGCTTGGGAGCCTTGTAGGAACCGCTCGCTGGCAGCCTGCCTGGACAAACATACTAAAAGTCAACCCTGGCGTGGATACTTGAGGAATTAGTGTCCATACAAAGATGCATTAAATACAGGGAGAAAGATGGGGGATTTTTACAACGGAGGCTTGAAAGCTTCCTCAGGGCTGTTTAACATATGGTGCTTCTCCTCTGCACCTGCCCCATGGCCCCCAGATTCCCATCCCTGGCACCGGACCCGAATGTCACTCGAGTTGTACTTTGCAATGGGTGCTGCCTGTCTGGCAAGGGCTGAGCCCACCTGCAAGGTAGGGTTTTGTACACATGCGTTTCAACAGTTGATATTTTCCCCCAACCCTCTCTGCCAGATGGGTTTTTGCTGGTGGTGGGCACATCACAGAGCAATCCCTGCTCAGCCAGGCAAGGTTCCCCACTTGCTATCAAAAAGGGATTTTTAAATGCAATAAGTAAGGGGGGGAAATCCATAAATCCAGCTTTTTGCTCATGAAATCGTTGCATTCAGCTCAGCCATAGGGGAACACATCAGACCCAGCGTAGCCAGGCAGGGAGACCTATTGGGAAACCAGAGACACATCGATAAATATAACAATTTTAAAAAAACTCTCAGCATTTCCTCAGTGGCTGCCAGTGGCCCCCCAGCCCTGCCCGTGTTGGCTGGACCACTGCTGCAGGCAGGCCGTGCGTCCCACACAGCCCCGCTGCTCTGCTATTATCATTCGCCCAGATCCCAAGCGCTGCATTAGGGAGGAATATTTTGTGTGCACATTGTGTGTGTTTTAAAGGTCAATTCCTCCTTCGGCACCTTCTGCTCAACAGATTTGTCCAGTATCGTCCACACCGTAGAAAGCAGCCTCATGCCAAGAGAGACACGCTGAGCCTTGCAAAGCGTGGCCAGGCAATGTTCCTTGGCCGATGCCAAATTTCCAAAAACCCAAAAACAGAATATAGAAAAATATCGTGTCCTAAAATAAAAAATAAATAAATACATACCCCCTGGGGCTCTCGATAGAACAAAATATTTTTCCCAAGCAAATCTATTCCCATATATGCACTGCCTGTCTCTGAGAAGGGGTGGATGGTAAAGGCTCTGGAAAGGCAGTTATATGAACTGATGTGCTGTAAATCTCCTGCATTAAGTGGGATATCATAACCCATGGTAATTTGGCAATTTAAGGGTCATCACGTTGACCCAGCCAGCATGATGTTACCTTAGTTTACCTCTATGTCTTACCTCCAAAGCACAGCTCCTCACCCATCAGGAAAGACCCACAGGATCACACCAGGAGCAGACAGATAAGCTACTGGAAACCTCTCCTGGGTATTTATGCAGATTACATGAAACAAAAGGAAACCTGGAGGTCACCAGCCAAGCGATGCCTTGGCAATACTGTTTCTCCGCAGAACACCTGGGGTCCCTACCCACTCTCCAGGAGAGCTTTCCCATCCCCACTGACCGTGGTGGAAATGCAAAAGCACAGCAGATCAGGTTGGAGAAGTGCTGCCCAGCCTGGCCACCCGGCTCTTTGCCCCACAGAAGGCTCCCCTGGGACCTTGATCTATTTAGGGCTGCAAACAGCCGTAGCCAAACACACGACCTACACGTGTTCCTCTGGGTGCAAGGGACAGGCGGGCCCTTTGCCAAGCAGAGAGGAGGCACTCAAACCAAGGGTAGGAAGAGAATGGAAAAAAAGAGCTTTTTTTCCACACACACACTACATCCTCACCAAGCAGGGCCAGCAGAGGCAAAACCACCCTGCTTCGAGCCCGGACCTCACATCTTCACCCCAGAGGTTTGCCTGCACAGCCGCAGTCAGGAGCGGGAAGAGGGACATCCAGCCAGAGGGTCCCCTCGCCTGCTCCTCCACACCGCTGGCCTCACATCAGGCACAGCTCACCATTCCCAAAAATGCATTAGCTGGGTGAAACCCTCTCCTACCCCACCCAGCCTTTTCCTACCAAAAAAGCTGTTCCTCCATCAGGTGGCTGCCGAGGACCCAGGAAAGGGTCTTCAAAACAGGCAGGGTGTTGGAGGCAGAGGGACCCTGCGGAACAGCCCTTCAGCGTGGCAGCTCACCCACTTCCATGGACCAGGAATGAGGGACCACTCAGCTCTCTCCCCAAACTTGCATCCTTCCACACCAAGCCAGAGGCAGGGAAGAGACAGCAGCCCCAGGCTGGGCTTAAATAGAGCCAGCCCGGAAAGGGTCTTCAAAACAGGCAGGGTGTTGGAGGCAGAGGGACCCTGTGGAACAGCCCTTCAGCGTGGCAGCTCACCCACTTCCATGGACCAGGAATGAGGGACCACTCAGCTCTCTCCCCAAACTTGCATCCTTCCACACCAAGCCAGAGGCAGGGAAGAGACAGCAGCCCCAGGCTGGGCTTAAATAGAGCCAGCCCGTGGGTGTGGGGAGGCCCCAGGTGAGGCTGCTCAAGGCCGTTAAGGCCAATTAGTGCCCTCAAGGCTGACACAGGGAGATGCAACTAATAATTAATCCAGGGGTCCTGTCCCTGCTGGGGTTTGTTCTCACGGGGGCCATCTGCCTTGGTGTTGTGCATACCCATTGCAGTGTATTCGCTGTGCCCTGGTTAATCCCGCACCCAGCCCCACTGGGCAGTTAAATCCAGTGCAGGATTAGTGCAGCCCTTCTTTACTCATCCCCAAAGCATAGACCAAAACTCATCCTTGCAACACAGAGTGTTCGCTGGCAGGCTAAGCCTGTTGCCATAACCATAGGGCAGGGACTTAGGGCAAAAAACCTGTTTATTTGCCCTGCCAGGCAAATATAAAGCTCAGCTCAGGTATGATCCAAGTCCCGAAGCTCAGGGAAAGCAACTGCTCTGGCCATGCCTCCTGCCGCAGGAAGCCCCAGCACCGCCGCAGGGCCGCCGGCTCTTCCCTCAGCCGCCGCCAATTCAGCAGATCCGAAGCCCGGTCCCAGCCAGGTCCAGCACATCCCAGCATCACCAAAGCCACCTCTCCACCCAGCCTGGGCTGCAGCACCTCCAACAAAGCCCGGCCTGTTCCTTGCCTTTCCACTGGTGCCACATATATCACCGGGCTCCCCTCTTGGCTTTTCTGTCGGAGATGGCCCCGCGATGAATGGGTCCCTGTTTCACCCTCGTTGTAGGACGAGCGGAAAGGTTTCAGCTTCCGTGGCACTTTGTAACTTGGGATTTTATTAGCCCCCAGACACCCCGATTCCGAGAAGCTCTAAAAAGAGACTTTGATTTCCAGGGCCTGTTTTTTCTTTGGGAGTTAAAATACCTTTCATCGTCACAAACTGCAGAGCAGAGTTACAGAGAAAGGGTGAGGAGAGAAATTAAAGTAATTGGGGACAATTACTGGAATGCACGGGGCCTCTCTGGACGCATCCCCCCCGTGGGAATGGAGCTTCCATCCCATCTCAGTGGGGCAGGAAAAGTCTCTGGCTGGCCGATAAGCATTTCTGAACATTTCGGGGACACGGCAAAGCCCCTTCACACAGACCCAAGGCGGAGATGCAGTGAGGAGCCCTTGGCAGAGGCTTGCTGCAGCCTGCCACGGGCTGCTCGGCCCCGAAACCCAGCCTGCCGGCTTGTTGGACCCTTTACAAGCCCCCAGACTCCCACAGAGCAGGAGCAGAGCCATTTAGTCCAGGTGAAAACATTTTTCTACTGGAAAATGAGAAAAAAAATCTACTTAGGAATGCTGACCGGAGTTAATAAAGTCAAGAAAGTCATAAAAAGAATAATAAGTGTTGAGAAAGGGTTCTTTAACTTCTATTTTAATACAAATACTAGATCAAAAGTGTGTT
>NW_009615993.1:54773-62406 GCF_000690535.1 Cariama cristata
CTTTAAACCCCTGCCCGGCATGGTGGGCTGCCGGCTGGCCCGGGGAGCTCTGCCGTGCTGGGAGCCCATCCCAGGCTGCTCTGGCAGAGGCCACGCGGTTTGGCCCCAGAGAGCTGGGCCCCATGGCCAAGACTTTTTTTTAAAAAAAAATCTTAATTTTTTTAAATTTTTATATATATATGTAAAGATTTGGGAAAACAATCTGACTTCTAGAAATATGAAAATGCTGGGCCGGTCCCTACCTGGCCGGTGCCCCTCCAAGGTGTCCTACAGAGCAGGGCTGTGCTGGGGTATCCCAGAGGAGCACAGGGGTCCGAGTGTGTAAACAGTGCTTTACTCCAACATACCCTATGGCAAAACCCCCTATAGACACTGCTCCCTGACCCCGCTTCTGGCCTTGCCAAACCCTGTTTCCACCCGTGAGATTTTCCTGCGAGGGGTTACACCAACAGTAATCAAGAATCCACGGGGATCCCCCATCTGTGTTTTACGGGGCTGACCTCGCTGGGGTGAAAAGTACAGGGGGAGCAGCGGGGAAGGTAGTGCATCCCCCTCCCCTCCCACCAGCTTGTATTTTTAATTTGCTTTCTGCAAATCCCTGCTTCTGCAGCGAAGCTGGGTCATTGCCGCAGCCTTACCTGGGCCAGCAGTTTGGGTACAATAACGAGAGATGAGAGTTGGTGAAGAGCAAGCGAGCAGGAGCGGTGCCAGCGGCAGAGGGGCCAGACGCGCCGCCCTCCCACCGCAGTCCCCACGCCAAAGCCAGGAGGGCTGGAAGGAGAGGTGACAGCGTCGTCAAGAGGCAAGCTCGGTCGAGTGGCCATCGGAGGCAAATTTGGCCAGTGCTTTAAGAAACACATATTTTTCCACCCTCAAACCCCTCCTCCAGGTTTTCCCCCCTCACCAGTAGCAGAGCTCATTTCTGCCTGGGCCAGGCTCCTTGGGAATAGTGCAAATGCAAAAATTGCACAACTTGCCAAAATAATAAATAACTGGCCAACAAGTAGCTTAAGAAGCCTGCAGGGAGCTGAAAACGGTCTCGCTCAGCCTCTCCAGTGACGGGTATGGCCAGGACAGCCATGGCCGTGCCATGGCATGAACCTTCAGGCCAGGAAACGGTCTAAATTGGGCTTCTCCCGTGCAATATCACAGGCTGCTTCCTGAGATATTATTGTTTTCCTTCGCTCTCTTGATGTATTGTCCTGTAGTATATTCGGGGGTTCCCAGCATGTGCCAAGAAGCCACTGGCCGTGACGCACCAGCCTGTTTTTAGGCTGCCAGCAGCAGCTCCTTCCTGTGGGGAGCCAGGAAGCATGGCCCCCCCCAACCCAGGGCTCCCCAAGGTTCCCCCACCTTGTGGTCCAGGGGAACCAGATGTATTCATTTCGAATGCTCTCAGGGGATGTGAAAAATAGCAGTTTGGGGGAAAGAGGATGATGAGCAGTGGCTCTGTGAATCGCACGGAGCTGTCTGCAGAGCAGAGACCGTCATGCTGCTCCAAAACATAAGCCGTCCCCTGCGTTTTCCTGGATTCGGCCAAATAAAGGCAGGGAAGGAAAATAAAATAGACCGGGCCACACCTTTCCTCAGCCTGGTTCCCAGGCAATAAAAATATCTTGGAGCAGGAGCCCTGGCTTCGCAGCTCGACCACTGACGGAATCGGATTGTGGGCCAAGGCAGCGGGGAGCTCACCTGCATTGCTTGGCTTTGCTTTCCCATAGGGTGGATTTGGAGGACCCCAGTTCCCAGGCAGCATTGGCAGAAGCCTTTTGAGTAAGGAAATGAATGGCTTTCCCTTCCCGATGCTCCCATGGACCCCCTCCTCCTCCTTCTCCCTGCCCATTGCCTGCTTGCGGCACTGGTGAACCCCTGCAAACTCCGAAAGCTCCCCTGGGGACCCTATGCCCAGGGCCACATTTTTCCAAGCATCTCTCCAAATATATATGTCAGCAGCAGAGAGGGGAGGACAGCAAGAAAAAAAAACATTTTGCAAGTATCCATCTGTTTGCACATCATTAATTCTCCCTGGGGAGCCCCAGAGCTCTTTCATCTGCTTTTTGCTAAGTTTAGGTTAGGGAGGTTTTCGGGTGCAAGCGCGGTCAGGGAAAGGCAAAGCTGCTCTGGGCTTTAGCGGATCGCTGAGAAGGAGTTTGGGCAGGCAACAGGAAAGCTCTTTCCCCGGCTGGGAGGCATCCAGTCAGGACAGAAACAATTCTGGCTGCTGAAGGCTTTTATAAAAGTAAGAAGAATAGATGTTTACTCACAGGAAAGCAAAGACCGGAAAAAGTTATCAACGCCATTGTTTGCCACAAATAATTTCACCTTCTCTAGTCCTATGATGTATTCAAAAAAAAAATACCCCTGCTTTCTCTTATTTAACATCACCTACCAGCAAATAGGTAGCACCTCCGTAGCTGGGCTCACCCCCGGCCGGCCCCGAGGGCTCGGCTCGGACCCACCCCACGGCAGAGCCTGTTTCCCATCACCTCTGCATCGCTTTCTCACTCCCGGCACCTTTGGGCCGAGAAGACGTGACCCGAGCCCCGCTTTTACAACTGAGCCACCCCTCTGCGGCTGCATTTACGTACGGGGCTGACAGCTCTTTAATTGCCGTTTATGAAACACCCTGCCACAGCCTGGACCACAAAAGCTCAGCTAAGAAACCGTCTCTGACCCATGCTGGCTGCAGCGTGGTTTGCCCGGGGGTGTCCCCTGCCGCACTGCAGTGGGGTTTGGGGGGTCACAGGCAGGCTTAGGCAATGTCAGAGCAGCGAGGGATCAAAAACCTCCTCAAAATATTGTTCTTTAGGCATAAGTTGTGGTCTGTCCTTCTCAGCGACTTCCCTGACGTACTGCTGCCAGGGGAGGGTCCTTCGCGGTCTGGTCCGTGGCTCCCTCATTTTCCATCAGGCCCTTGCAGAGGGCTCCTGCCTTGCCAGCCATGACCCAGCACCACCTCCTCCCTCCCTTGCAGCCCCCCACAACCGATGGCTCCCTGGAAAACTCAGTGTGCCCAAAGCCCAGCATCCTGGTCCGTGTCCGGCCAAGGCCAAGGGCACGGGATCCCAGCACCACCTCCTGGCAACGCACCGCCATGCATGGCCCGAAATCCCCCCAGCAAGCCATGAAGACCACCAGGAGAGAGAAACCGGGGGCTGCACAGCCCCCAGCCTTTCTCATGTCTGTCCAAGCCTGAGGTATTTTCCCCTTTCCCCAGCATCATGGCTGGCTCCGGGGTGGCTGCGGGCACAGGACTCCCAGTTGCATCCCCAGCAAGCAGCAGCTGCCTGCCGTGGGGTGAATAGCGGCGTGGCTCACCCGAGAGGCGACCGAATTTAATTCGAGATGAATGGGCACCTCCCTGCCGCCCGTGACATTTTCATTGCGGGCTAACAAGGGGAGAAAAATCCAATTAGGTGACAAAGGGGGTCCCTAATCGGCCGTGCAGCCGGGCGCGGGGCGGCCAGGACGGCACGGCATCCCACAGGAGAGCAGGGACAGACCATGGGAAAACGAGAAAACCCTCCCATAACGTCCTCTTGCGATATTGCAAAGGCCAAAGTGCAGGATGGCAAGGCTGCTGAAGTGCACCCAAAAAATGTAGTTATAAAGACAGTTGCTGTTTGCACTCCCAGGGTCCCATCCATAAGTCTCCCAGGTCACGGAGATAAAGCTAAAGTGGCCCAAAGTGAGTCAGGCAGGGCAGGGGCATCTCCCAGGGACAGAGTCCGAGGGCAGCGGGGATAAATCACCTGCAGCTGGGACCGTGCTGCTCCTGAAAGAAAATAGTAACAAAATTTGGCAGACACCTTCTGGGGCACCCACCTGTCACCAAGTATTCAACAAAACCCAGTTCCAGGAGCAGGGGAGGATGAGCCACATCAGGGTTTATCACTAGAGGAGATTTTTCAAAACACAAAAGATTTTGGCTAGCCCTGGGTTGCAGATTTTCCAGCCACAGGTGCCCTTTCACAGTTTTAAAGCACGCAGCCAGCAGTACCATTTATCTCCAAGCTCTGGTGCCTAAAGCGGTGGGAGGGGTGGCAGGGATTGATGGTGGGACCCCCACACGTGCAAAACCCCCTCCTGCCCAAATGCGGGGACGCTGGGACATCGCGGGATGCAGCAAGGCCATAGCGGCGCACTGGGAAAGGCGAGGGGGGAGCACGCACATAAATAACAGCTGGGTTTTAAAGGAAGGGTGATAAATGGGAATGCCGTGCTCCCTCGGGAATTATTAACGGCGGGGGAGGCTGAAACCTTGGCTTTGCCCTGGGAGCCGGGCTGCACGGTTGAAAGCCGATGGGCGGGAGAGGGCAGGGGGAGCAGATGGCCGGGGGAGGCTGGGGGTCCAGCCGGGAGCTGGGCCATGTGGGGTAAGGACCCCCTGTGTCCTCTCCTCCCTGGAGCCCCTCAGGTGGCTCCAGCCATAGCTCCAGGTGGCCACCGCTCAGTATTGACCCAGCGCTATCTCAGCTCCCACCTTATCAGGGCAAGGGCCAGCGGGCGGGAGAGGGCAGGGGGAGCAGATGGCCGGGGGAGGCTGGGGGTCCAGCCGGGAGCTGGGCCATGTGGGGTAAGGACCCCCTGTGTCCTCTCCTCCCTGGAGCCCCTCAGGTGGCTCCAGCCATAGCTCCAGGTGGCCACCGCTCAGTATTGACCCAGCGCTATCTCAGCTCCCACCTTATCAGGGCAAGGGCCAGCTCCGGGCACCAGCACCTGCCCCATTAATCTTCCCCCTGTTCTGCCGGCGCGAGGTCTCGGTGGCTGAACCGTCCTGCCCGGGGAGGGAGCGGGAGGGCTTGGGCCACTGGTGCCCTGGGTCTGAGGATGATGGATTGGTACCTGGGAGGTGACAGGGAGAGGGGGTTTCTTTTTCTCTTCAGCTCCTGCCACTGCCCCTGCCCTCAGGAGGGGACCATGGGCAGGCAGGTGCCTTTATACCGGGTATATTGGTGGCAGCATTTTCCACCGCAATTTGGGTACTGAAGACTTGGGGATGTGATGCCCTGAGGAAGAGAGGGAATGAGCTCCACTGGCAAACACAGGATGGGAAGGGAGGGGGGGGAGATAATTTTCCTGCAATTGCTATCTGAGATAATGAGCTGAGCCTGAGCAAGGAGCCCACATTTCACTCACAGCCTTCAGGGTGAAGATGGAGATGTGATTCCTCATGCTGGAGCCCACTCCAGGCAGAGCTGCACAAAGTCCAGGCGAAAATCGCATATGAGGCCCCGGAAAAACGAGGTAAAGCCTCGCAGCTCTGGCCAAAATGAACACAAAAGGCAGCGATTCTTCGCGGCTGCAGCTGTGCAACTCCTGGCTGCAAGGGTTAAATGCAATCAGAACTGTCTGTGGGGACCATTAAACCCAAAATCTGCGTGCGTCCCTTGGGGAGGGAAGCCCCATGCTTTGACTGGGGCAGGAACCCCAGCGATGATGGGAGAGGGGTGCTGAGGTGGTCCCAGATGCCTTATCCCCAGCACCCTGCTCTCGCCTGTGTCCCACCGAACACCGCTACGAGGGTGCATGGAGCTACAGAGGGGCCGGCAAGTGCCCGGTAGATAAACTCACACCTCCTGCTTGCCCCGGTATGGGGTTTCTAGGGGCATCGCTGGTCAGAAAATAACCGGGAAGGCAGGATGACCCGAGCAAAGCCAACACCAAGCTTTTGCCATAAAACCCACTCGAGGACACTGTGTGTCCAGGAATGACAAAAGATGCCGTGGGTGTTGCCACGCTTCTCCTCCTCCAGGGAGGGAGAGCATCACTAAATAGTCTAAGCTGGGAAGAGTCTAACTTGCCAGCTGGGGACTTGGATTCGCAAGCAGCTAGGACCTGCTAAGAAGTTAGTTAGCACAGTCTAGCCCAGTTCCAAATACAAATACAGATGGATTTATCCTTTTCTTCTGCACTGTGAAGCCCGCAGCTCCAAAGGGGCAACGTGCAGCAGGTCGGTCTCGTCAGACAGTAGGGCTGCCGCATCGGCCGTGTGCTGCAAAGCCCCGGAGCGGAGCAGAGGACGCTGCGGGGAGAGCAGCCACGCCGACGGCTGCTCCTCGGGGAGCTCGCTGCTCGTTTGATGCTTTTGCCCTCTCCTTAAAAGCCCCTTAAACCCTCAGGTTATGTTTCCTTTGACGCAGAAAGGCCCAACTCTTTTGGCAAGGGACATGAACCCCAGGCAGGGCTCGAAGGCGGCTTGGGGGTGCTGGCACCCGGCGCCGTCCCCCCTCCTGCCCTCCCCATCTGGACTGCGCAGATGAGATGGAGTTTTCCCCCTTCCTTACACAAACTTGGGATCTCCTTTCAGCTATTGCTTTTTTTTGTATTGATTTTTAAAAGGGGGCACTGCGGCTTTAAAGAGCTTCCCAGACTTCCCTTTGTGACCGGAGGAGAGGGTGGGGTGGTAGTGGAGGTGGGGACCCAGAAGAATGAAATAAAGAGAAGTACAACAAAAAGAAGTTAAAAGTGTGAGTGACAAGTTTTCGGCAACAGGCTTCAGCCCCTGTGGGGTCGTTTGGGCGAAGAATGGCAACAAATGAACAAATGAGCTGGATTTTCATGCTTGGTGGACGGTGAATGAATAAGCATCTTTTAAAACCCTATCAGGAACTCTTTGGATTGTCATTATAGCTGGGAGGAGGGGGGGAAAGGCAGACTTTTGAGGGCTGACCATGTGAAAGAATCCCGATTCTTTGCCTTTTCTCTGCCGGCGAGCGCGGCTATGCCGAAACGTGTGGGAGGACGGGCGTGCAGCCGCAGACGAGCATCCGACCACGACCCGGCACAGGAGCATCTCTTGGGGACACCAGGGCACCCCGATGCACGTTGGAAGAGGCGAGAGGGTCTGCTCTGCTTGAAGGAGTCCCCGCTGATTCCCAGCGGCGTGGAGGGAACAGGCAGTGGTTTGCAACCCCGGCTGCCTCCTCCTCCAGGAAACCTGACTGCAATGTCAGGGGCAGACAATGTGAGAGGGCAGGAGGCGACTCACTTAAAGCCATATTTAGAGTGCGGAGTGGAGGCCTGAGGTCAAAGGAATTGCCCTGGGATTATGGGAATCACCTTCATTTTCTTGCTAGCCTTCAGACACGAGGGAGCCGGCCAGGAGCAAGGAGGAGGGGGACCAGTCTGTCGTTGAGGAAAGGACCCCCGTGTTCCCCCTTCCCTGGCCCTGGCAATGAGCCTGGCCTCTCTAAGCCATGCAAATAATTTACAGACTCAGTTTCCAACTGTTTGTTATCCTCAACCCCCCATTTTAACCTGGAACAGAGCACTGGTGAGGCAATTGCAGGAGACTCCGCTTTGGAGGCATAGCCAGAATTTGCAGAATATCCGTACAGCCAGAGTTCAGCAGTAAAATGAAGCTACAGAGGAGAGGGAAGGTTCAGGGCGAGACAAGTTTAAAGCCTCCTTATTTCTGTAATAGAGGGTAATATCACATATTCAAAAATCTTCTTGTCTAAACAGAAAGAGACCTAAGTGTTGAGCGCATGAAGACATCAGCTTGTAGCAAAGGGGTCTCCCCTGGCTGCAAAAATAAAAGTTGAGTCCGCCTTGCGTAGAATTTCAGCAACCAGACCTGGCAGCACCCGGGCTAAGTTTGTTTTCAACTCGTTGCCTGCAAGTATGCAAG
>NW_009615993.1:62447-63778 GCF_000690535.1 Cariama cristata
CGTCCACATCAAAAATCCAAGAGGCCATTACAGCAGCCGTGGTTATAAAGGCCGGGCACTGGCGCTGGGACAGCCCCGTCAAGAGAAATGAGACCATCATGCACTAAACATAGAGAAAAGATAAATGGAAAACGAGTCTTTCAGTCTTCATTATCAAGTTTCCATGGGTTTGCCAAAACCATAGCAACCAGTTCAAGCAATGATTAACCTAATAATGTGGAGGCAAAGAAAAAAAAAATGCATTCAAGCCCCTAAAGAAGTCACTAGTTCTCCAGAGGTAGTAAATCCAACCGCCCACCCCACACCCCAACCAGCCCCACGGCTGGAAGACCAGAACCATCCTAAGCCTCCAGAGAAAAGAATCTTCAGTGTAGTAAAACCCACTAAAGTGACCACTTTCTGAAAATACAGCTGTATAGACATCTTTGGGGACTTTTGTAGTACCTGCTCTTCACGGGGCTCTCAGGATCTCCTTGCCCATATAGACCCTGTGCTCTCTTTTGCAATTTTTTTGCAAAAATGCTACTTTTGCAGACTTAGGGAGTGTGATGCTGTCCTCCTGGGTCCCACGGCACACGCAGATAGCTAGGGCAAGGTGATACCTCCTGTAGGGAGAGATCAGAGCGGAGCTGGACTAGCAGGGAAAACATTAAATGATTTTATTGCCCAAATAATCATGGTGTTTTGCCTGTGGCCACACACAGGGGCCTTGGAGCACTTTGCAGACTGTTAGAGTATGAAAACAATACGCAATTCAGCCAGAAAGGGGGGAAGGGGGAGGAATACTATTAGGGCTTTCATTCTGCCTATCTGATCTACGACACAGATAGATCACGTTCAGGACTATAACAGTACACACAGAGATAGGCACACACTGCCTTTTCCTAGTCCTCAACCTTACCCCATGTGTTTCTCCAGCAATGTGGGTATTGCTTCTTTAAGCAATGAATAGGCAAAGTAGTGGGGCTCTGCGTGGATGGACGGATGCCCGGAGGCAGCAGAAAGGGCAGATCTCCAACCAAAGCTCAAGTAGAAAGTGAGACCTGCTCACCTTGGTTGTCAGCACTGGTGCTCTTCTCCTGGGTGCGTGGGGCGCCTGTTGGGACAGTTCATTGACCGAGGCTGGATCAAGTGCAGAAGACCAGATCACTGCTTCTCCGAAACCCACCAAACCCCACGCGTTTCCTGAGCTGCAAAGTGTCTGGTGAGCACCAGGCCCAAGCCGCCCTCTCCCTTCGCCGCAGGACTGGGCGATGTCGCCCACAGCCCACCTGAACACACAGCACCCCACAGCCAGCCTTGCGCCTGGGCCGAATCCGAGCAGAGACGCA
>NW_009615994.1:0-43917 GCF_000690535.1 Cariama cristata
CCAGTTTAATTAGAGAGTCTTAATACTAAAACATTCTGGTCTGCTGAAACATTTGATTAATTTTGTGTGGTTGCAATTTTGTAATGAAACCCTGAAAGCAGCCAAGAAGCTTTACACAGCTCCACTGAACGTAGCTGTGAGTTATTACTGTGGTTAACACTCCAAGGATATAAGTACAGCATCCTGTCTCAGTGGAAGGTTTCTGTCTGATTGGTTTGCCAGTCACAACTTCTTACTCCTTATGCTCCAGGGGCTGGGCTCAGTCTAGGAGAAGGGCAAATATTTACAGTGTCCAGACAGGTTTCTAATCAGCTATAAAGATGGGTGACCATGGATGGGACTTTGAAAGAAGATTTAAGTGAAGAAGAAAATAGAAATGAATCTGACTGACATGGATGGGTGTAAATTTTGAAATTTGTAGACAAATGCATTTTGAATACATAAGAGTAAATTATGGAACGATTTGGCTTGAAAAAACCCAAGACACCATCTAGTCTATACCATTCCACAGGGCAAAATTACTTCTATCAAGCTTTTCCTGACAAATGTTCCTCTAGTATGTTCTTCAAAATCCTTTGGTGCTAAAGCAATGTATCACAGTTCTCCACTGTCCTCACTGCACGAGTTTTCTTAGTGCCTAGCCTGAATCTCTCTTGCTGAATGCTAAGCCTGTTATTCCTTCTTCTGCCCTCAGAGGATAAACAATTTATTAACTCCTCTTCCCCTTTGCATCTTGTACATAGAGATTTAGAATCGGAATCATAGAAGAGTGCTCTCTGAGAATATACAATCCGAATTCTTTCAGTCTTTTTCTTAGACATTTCAATAGACCTATGATTCTGTGACATCTTGCTGGGTCTCTGGTAGTTCTTATTGTTCTCCTGTGAACGTTCTGTGGTTGATTTGAATCTTTCTTCGAATGCAGTGCTCAGATGATATATTCCAACTGGGACACTGTCAGGCTGGATAGAGGAATTGCTTCATGTATCTTACCTATGACACTTACTTTATGTTTCCTAACATGATGTTTGATTTTGAGCAGTGATATGATAATGCTGATCTCAATTTGTGATCTATCATAATGCTGGTATCATTACCTGGAAAATCGGTGCTTATTGCATTGTTCCCCCCTCTTGTTGTTGTGGCTTTTTTTTTGTTGTTGTTTGTAGTTGATTATTCCTAACTGTAATGCTTTGCATTTATCCTCACTGAGTTGTGCCTCTTTATTTCAGACTGTTTCTTCAATTTCTCAAGGTCATTGGATATTCCAATACCATTCCTCAAGCACTCATAGCTTTTTCTGTTATCACATTCCATGTTTTTATTTAATTAGCAATGTTTGGATTTTATTCCTAAATTTTGTTTTGCTTTGTTATTTACAGAAAACCAGAAGCAGACCACTAAAAATATATGTGCAGCATTTACATGTGCTGTTTCATTTAAAATAGTACCTTGTGGCAGGCAATATTTACTACAAATGAGAATGTTTGGAAAAATATGTAGAAACAGATGGAAAAACGAGTTTGGAAAACTCTGAGGGGAAGAGTGAGCCAGTAGAGTCTTTGAGTTCCATATGTGATAATATTCTCCCATAGGTAGAAGCCTGGAGAAAATTAAGATGGTCTACCATCTTTCCTCATCTAGATAAGTGTTAAAGACAAGAAACTTGGGGAGCTAGCTCTGAGTTGACCGGCTCTTTAGTGGGTGTCAGTAGGCACAGAAAGGAAAGCGTGATAAGAAATAGCAGTTTGCTTGCTCTTGGTACAAAGGAATATTACAAAATTTCCGTGAAAGATACTCATCGTTATTACTGAGTAATTGGTCTGAAACTTCCTTGCTGTGTAAATCATTCTGAGGTATTATGAGAGGAGTGAGAGGTGTATTTTTTTCCAGAAGCATGTCGTGCTGCTATTCTTTTACTGAGTTGCTAATATTCATGAGACAAGAGTAACAAGAGTTAACTATTTTTGAAGGACTATGTGCAGAGGTAGTTCTCCTCAGCATGATACTGGTGGTGTGCGTTGGGAGGGAACTCCTGCTTTGCTTAGATGTTATGCCTGGCATTTGGCTATTTTTGTTCCAAAATGGGAATGACAAATAAAGTTGGATTCCAAAAAGCTTCAACTCTCATGAGCAAAGCAGTATTTACAAGGACAAAAATAGATTTAACATCCTATCACCAACCCTTTAATGCATGTTTTAAATAGTAGGAACTCTTTTGGGGGGAAGGAGGAGGGAGGGTTGTAGCTGTGGATAAATAAAGTGCCTGAACTGTAAATAACAGAAGAGATCAGAGGTGGAAAATCGCGGGTTTTGGATAGCCTGTGACTAGACCTTAAACATTCATTGAAAGTATGATTTTAAAAACCAGTTGTCTTCATTTTCTTTTTCATTTAAATAATTTTAAGATGGAATGCTTAATTGAGATCAGGTTGCCAGTGGTAGAATTATGCTCTTTTATTTTATACTGTCGCTTCTAGATGACCTTGAAATTTATTGACATAGAATTACCAGTCCCTGGCTTTTTCCATCTTTTACATTTTTGCAGCACCATGAAATTTTTGCCACTCTAGACAGACCCACCTGGCCTCTCATTCATGACCACAAATCAATTAAATGGTCTTGCCAGGGTTGCAGAATTTTACAGATAGAAATCTAGCAGTTGTCATTTACAGCAGGCTGTGGAGAAAGCTTTATAAAATGTGATACCGTAGGAAACACCACCCTCTTGGGAGTCACGCCAGTCTGTGTGAGAAACTGAGAGCTGAAAAATCATCACTGAGAAATAAGGGTAACTGAGGAAAGGAACCCGGGTATATAGTGTGTATGTGCCCATGGGCAAAAGAGTTGTGGAAAAATTTCAACTGACCAGCTCCAGATATCACCAAAAAAGGACTTCAGAAAATACTTTAGATTTTTACAGATTCTTCACTTGTGTTTGAAATGATTTTGAAACTTGAAAATGTTTGATATTATTGGGAATGGCAGGGGGAAGCTCCAAAACAATGAAGACAATGCTGTCATTCTGATTTTGAGCATAGAGCACTTGCAATCTGGGAGGCTGATGTTGTCTGTCTGACTGCCGACAAGGGCCAAAAACTCTGAGTTTAGCATCATGGTGAGTGTTTTCACCCAGGAACTATGGACTTCGTTTTCCTTAGAACCTTTTTCATTTTGTATAAATCTAAGTTTGATTTGGTCATTCAGGGACCACAACACTTATACTGTAGGTTTCAGTTTAATCCTGACCCTCGGAAACCTTTTTTGATAAAATTTTCTTGAAAATTTAGTAGGAAAGTATCTGTTTCAACAAAGTAATATTTTCCGATTGAAAATCCATTTTTTTATATAATCCCTAATGATTTTTATTGATCGGCCACTGAAACAGAACAGATACCGTTTGTACTATCAAAAAACTCCATTCTTTAATCCAAAACACGTATGCAAGGTTTCCCAGAAGCAAGCAAAGAATAGCAAAACTTATCAAAAGAGAGATGCCAGTAGTTTTTGAAAACACATCCGGTGTCTGTGATAGTCTTTTTATAAAGAGAATTTGTGTAAAATCATTTTAATGATAACTGCAGTATTTTCAGAAATTGGACTTCATAAAAATCAAAAGCAACAGGTTAATATTCATTTACTTGGATTTGAAAGGAACCGAGTGGAACAAATATGAGAAGTGTTGTTGACTCTGATTCTTTTAATTAATATAAGCCCCAGTTTTCCAATAATACGCTATCTCGATTCCCTCCTTCATTGCAGCAGTTGATACTGTTCTGTTTTCATAGTATTGCTAATGCATATGGCATGTTTTGAAATATAGTCTGCCTGCATTGCCCAGTGAGATACCATTTAAGAGGGAACTAACGAAGGTTAGGAACTAACATAGGTTCCTGGCCAGCGGTTGCTAGTAGAAGAGGGAATCGAAACTTCTCAGATGACAAATACTAAAATGGGTGAAACAAATACTTTCAGAGTAGGGTTGGGTGGGAATGTTCTTGTGTGGAAGAATCAAGTGACAGAAATAGACATATATGCATCTTTGGAAAGGAGTGCTGGGAACAGAGTCTTGGAGGGTTTCGGCAATTAGAACAGAAAACGTGACTGGAAGCAGTAACCACATCCCAGTTGCCCCTTCTCTGAAGGGGAGTTTGCCAAGACTGGCAGCAGAGCAGGCTCTGTGTCTTTTCATTCGCTCTGCTTCTCAGATCTCTGTGACCCTCAGGGACCGATGCAAGGCTTGTTCACTTGGTTTAGTCTTCCTCAAAGTTTCCTTCTCCCCTGACAGTTTGTTACAAGTTTCTGGTGGCATCCAGCAGTGATTGTTGTTTTGATATGGTGATAGTTCTTCAAGCTGCATGCTAGATAGCTCTGAATAATTTCTGCCTGTTAACCTTTGTGTACTCCCACAGTAATTAGCACTTTTTAATGGAGTCATTAAATAATCCTGCACAATTCCTTGTATAACGTTTTAGGACTGCTTCATCTGGACCTTCAGAAGGCTAAAAACTCTAGTCATGGTTTACAGTATGGGGAAAAGCAACTGTCTGAAGTCTAGAAGGCCTTGCTTTAGCATATGGAAATAATTAAAACAAAAGTAACATGTAAAACATCTTTTTTTAAGTAGGGATGATGTACTGAGAGCACTCTCTAATATTGCAGAGGACAACTGCCACAATCTAGCCAAAGTCTGTCCTTCCTTTCTTCCCAAGAATAAGAAATGAACTGTTCTTATGTAGATAAATGTTGTAGAGTTGTCAATTTGTTTTAAATAAAAATTTATTTTGTCAGTTACATTATATTTTTCTTAGGCCTTTGCTAATTTTTCTGTAGTTGGCATGTGTAGCTGTGCACATACATGACTTCTGACTGAGCCAGATCTTCTCAAAAATTACTGCTTCATTGTTGTTTAAGGCATTCAATATTAGACCTTTTATGGACCACAAATCCGACTCTCTAACTACCACTTTATCTGACTCTTTATACTACAATCTGACCTTTATTTAAAAAAAAAAAAAAGGAAGGGATGGGAGGAAGGGTTCATTTCAGAACATTAGGATTTTTGACATTTGAAACCTTCTTCATATTTTTTTTTTTTTTTTAAATTAAGCTCTAAATATTCAGCAGTTTTGAGCCAGATACAGAACCAGTTTGGGATTATACAAGTCTGCTTACAAACTCTTCTGCAGTAATCATCCTTTCCAGTTCTTAGCCTTTTTGCAAGGTGCTGAGGTGCATCTGTGCTGCATGACTTGGTATTGTCATGTCTTCTTCTTGGCTTTTTCCTTGAAGGGAGAAGCTGATGAGGTGATGGGAGAATAAATGCATCAGGGAAGCGAAATGGGGGGACTTCCCTTTGGTAAATCTTCATTATTCTATAAGAAATGGGGTGGGGGGAAGCAGCTGGTTTTGTGTGGGGAGAATGATAGGGGAAAAGGGAGTCAGAAACAGCACCTCAGCACAAGGAGTCTATTTTTATGAGGATCTCCTCACATACATGTACTATGAACATCATCAAGTAGTATGAAGAGTTGAGTCTGTCCCTCTTGTCTCCACGAAGCCAGCTCCGCTGTGGCCTAGGTTCACACAGAGGACAGAGAGTTGTGTTCAGCATTTGTTGGGCTTTGCTGTGGCAGTGATGTGATTTACCAAAAGTGCTTCTCTGCACTCCTTTGGAGCCATGAGGGGTGTGCAGCCTCCCCAGGGACCCGCTGTAGGCTCAGCGGGGCTGGCTGGCAGGGAGCTTCCCCCTGCGTCGGGGGATCAGGCAGAAGAGTGAGTGTTCTGGCTAAATGCAATAAATGTAACCATGCATCATCCTTTTGCCAGAGTGACTAAAGAATATGTATTAATATGCATAGGAATAGTCCTGACTTCCTCTTACAGATTTTTTTTGTTGCATCTGATTTTGGTTTTTTGTTTGTTTGGTTTTTTTATGCTGTGATTACTGGTTCTAATCCAGTTTCTGATGAGATGGAGTATTAGATTGAGTTCTGACATCTGAAAATAAGACTAAACCCCTGTAATATTTATGGCAATACAGAACAATGAAAGCACAACACACTACCAGGCAGCAAATCAGGGAGATCTGGCAATACTCCAATCTGGAAGTCTGGTCTTTTTATATGACACTAGTAGAAATATGGATTACATTTGGCTACTTGGGTGTAGACTTCCAGTTGAAACTTCACTGAATTGTCATGGTTACCCCTTGCTGCTTGAAAACAAATTTGGAAGCCTACCTTATTCCAGAAAAACAAAACCAAATTTCTTACAAGAAATAAGAGTCAGATTTTAAACATGTGTAATACGAAGAGACAGTTTTCCAAAGCCCAGAAATCCCTATTTATAGATAAATCCTTTGCTCTTTAAAGACCCTGGCCTCAGGCCTGGCTGCAGAATGCATTAGAAAATCCTAGCTAGGACTTAAAGTACATTTTGCTCCCAGTTGCTGTGCAAAAGGCACCCATACGTAACCATAGTGCATCCGAGGAGTAGCCTCAGTGTTCATCTGGGCATAATTAAATACACAGTGATATTCTTCAGGTCATGAGCAGAAATCTGTCTATGCCCAGAGCATCTTGCTGGAGAGCCTTTCCTTATAATCATAAAATACAGGAGAAAGCCTAGCCATTTAAAACCCAAATATTTGGCACCTCCAGTCTCAGTGCTGCTCCTCCACAGCCATGCTGGCTTTTAACTTCCTCTTTTTATTAAACTATTAAATTGGGACTTTTTATTACTCCCAATTTAGCACTTCTAATAAAAAGTTACCATTAAAAGCCTCTGTGGGTACTGAAACTTGCAGCTGTGATTGCTCTTGATGGAAATAAAGACAAACTCAGCTTTTAAAGCTTGCTTCTGTCAGGTGGTGGCTCCAAATGAGAGGAAGCTGGGTGGGATAGCAGCTGGGAAGGAATTACGGGAGCAGCAGGGGACGAGGAGAAAGGAGAGAAGGTGTCAGTGGAAGAGAAATATTAATTATGTGTTTGTGGTGCAGCTATAGTTACAGTATGAAAATACCTCAAAGTTCGGAAATAATCAAAAGCCACTCACTGCTTTAGTACAGTACTTATTTAAACATGGCATCAGTATTCAGTAGGAGTGGCTTGAACCTCAGTGGAGACTTTGACTAATTTTACCATTACTGCAAAGTTCTGCAGTATGCAGTGCTCCTGACTAGTGTGTATCTCAGAGAAACAGTAGCAGCAGGGTGAGGTAGCATGTTGCTACAAACCCTGGAAAGTGGATGTTTGTTACTAGTTGTAAAGGGCAACTTGATCTCTTGAACTAGGGATTGGAAGCCACAATAAAAGAAATTTCAATACAAAGAAATGCCATTTATATCCAGCTTCCTAAACTGATGTAATAATCGTTTTTAACAAAGGGAAAAAAATAATATAAACAAGTGCAAAAATATATTTTTAAACTGTGTTTCTGCTGGAAATATATCTTTTCATTACAGAAAACACTGAGAGAGAAACTCTGATCTAATGATCTAAGGTTTTCCACTTTAAGTCAGGTTTTCTTACAGTCCCTTTTTCTTTCTGTAAGTATAATATGTGGGAGGAAGATAGAACCGTATTTTCAGTTACTAAAGTTGAATTCAAAGTTACCTGGCTGGACTGCAGGAGTCAGTCCTGGGATGAAAGGAATATTGCAGGCAAGAAGGCTGTCTCCTGCAGGGCCTTGGAAATCTCCAGGAATACTGCTCTTCTCTGCTGCCTGCTTTTCCCTCTGCCTAGGAAATGAGGCTGCTTCCCTAGAGGGAGGTTATATGGCTTGTGTTTTAATTTGTGTTTTGTTCCACAACAAAAACTGGAACTCTAGATCTCTGAAATAAAAAACATAATAGCATAAAACTGCCCCACTCTTTCATTATATATTTGATGACCAGAGCTATAGCAGCTAAGCAGTTGATCAGGTGTCTCATAGTTCACAAAGCACTGCTGAAGGCTTGAGGAAGAAATATTCTTTCATTGAAGACAAAACTCCCTTTGAGTTCTGCTGGAGCTGTATTTCGTGCTTATGATCTGATGGTGCGCTCAGTTACATCAGAGAATAGGTCAGCCCATCCAGATCCATTTTCAGAAAAGCTCCTTGGATTGCACCTTTCAGCACTGTGACGGGGTTAAATTTAGCTCCACTCATTTTGCTGAAATTTTCTTGAATATAACAGTGCTGAAAGTAGATGATAAACTGTGGGGGTTGCTGAGTCTGAGTAACCTTTTGTGCTATCTGTCTTCTCCCAGTTCTCCCATCTCTTCTTCATACTATGTGAACATAAAGCAATGGGGTTTTTTTAATTGATTGAAAGTCTACCTGAAGCCAAAGCCAGTATGTGCATACAGTATTCAGGTGGCTTAGGATGCTTAGGACAGCAGATTTGAAGTGATGGCAAGTATCAGCTTTCAGCAGTAATGCACATCTGGGGCAGTTTAGGAAATGACTGTGCTCCCAGCTGCCCCCTCTCTTGGAGGCCACCATGGCCACCCCTCATGGTGGGAGAAAGTGGGTGTCCACTAAACTGTCCCAGTTTAGTCCTGTGCCTTAATCCATACCTTGTCTGTCAGAGGTGTATGCTAAGATGTTTCTCAGACTCGGTCAATAATTGTTTCTCTCTGTGAATCTCCATCCATTTTGAAGAAGTCATATTAGCTGGTGTTCAGGAAAGAGGTATGTCAGTTAAAAACCAGTTGTTTTATTATGCTACCATTCTGTTAGTTGGCCTGATCTACAACACAGACTAACCAGTTTTTCAAAAGGGAGAAAACAGGTGTATTGCTATGGCCGGTATATAGATATACAGCGGTGTGGCTGTCCGACTTAAGAACGGTGACTCACGCATGCTTCTGGTGGGGGAGGAAAATACAGTTGCCACAAACGAGAACAGTGTGGAAGTGAACAAATATTTTGATGTGACCCAGTGAAAAGCTATTCTGAAAAGGGAAAGGGAGAGAGGAAAGATGCCTTTATGATTGCACTAATCAACCATACTGACTGTTTATATTTCTCCAGGGCTAGAGTCGGGGCGGGGGGGTACACATGACTGATTCTTATGAATATTTAATATATGTCTATTTTAAATGTTTAATCAACTCAGTGAATTAAGGAGAGTTGCAATGAACAGATGAAGTATTAGACTCTGTGGAGTGAAGACAAGCATTTAAATTAAGAAAACAGCATGATAAGATTGCACAAGCTGGGTCCAAGAACCCTTGATCTAGAGATTTAATGGATGGAAGGGAAGACAAGCAGGAATATATAAAAAGATCCTATTAGTGCCCTAGGGTTGTCTGAGGAAAAAGGACTTTTCAGTGTCAGAAATTAATGTGAAAATGTTTACTTTTTGTCCAGATATTTAATGAGGAACCCTATGGCAAAATACAGAAAGAATAGGAGGTATAAAAATAAAAGTAGGGAAGGAAGATACAATATTTTGGAGGCTCTTTTCCAGGATGTTTTTCACGTTCCTGTATAGCATAGGTTCTGCCTTTTGTAAAGGAAGATCAAAGCTGTAGGAGAAGCATAATCTAACGAAAGGCATCTGGGCCTTGGGATAAAAGGAGTAAGTGTCTGAAAAACGATGACAAGTGTATGGTTATTCCTCCTGTCAGTTCTAACATGAAATTGGAGAAACAAGAGCACAACCTGCACCGATCTACCTCTATTACACCATCAGGAGTGGAGATTTGAAGCAGTGGGAGGACACACGTAGGTATATTGTTATAGGGGAATAAAAATACTGCTGTTGTACAACTGAAAGAAAATGGCCACAAATTTTCAATACATGTACTATTTAAGAATGAATGTGATCGAGATTTTGATTGAAAACTGACTGAAATGCAATGAGAGAATGATTCATGGAAGGCAAAAAGCTTCTCATTTTTTGTCTGTCTTAAAACATAGGTTTTGGTTATTAATGTAGATTTATAGGGCTGCCATATCAAAAACATTTCTAAGCTTATGTAGTAGGTAGCAAGGTCTCTGAAAGGTCATTTTCAAAAAGCTGGGTCTTGATGTCTTTCATTTTAAAATAATGCTACTATATAATTAAAACTGAAATTTTGAGGAAGTGTTAGATTTTACTCTTCTACCTATTTCTGGACTCTACGTATAAGTAACATAGGCACTGTCATAAAGGCTGGCCAGGTCCCTGGACCATGCTGCCAGTCTCTAGCAGTAGACAAGTATTTCTTTTAGATACTCTCAGAAATTCCCAGTGTTGAGAATAATTACGGATATGTGTATTCTGATTCCCAGCAGAGAATTAATGATTTGCAATAATATCACTTCACTTTTTACCCAAGATTAAAATGAAGGTTGTTCATGATCTGCATTGTGATCCATGACCTTAGCTCTGCCTGTAAAACCATGATCTCAGTCTCATTGCCACCCCTCACCACGGAGGTCCATGGCAATTTTGTGCTCCTCGGCATGCATTTTTGTGGAATTGTTTTTCTTAACAAGAAAAGATGAATAGAAGGACATCTTTTTCCCTTCTGCTCCATGTGTGCCTGTATGTAGTGCACTGTGTACCATGTTCTTTACTTCTCTGGAGTCTTTCATATTCTCTTCATCTTCCTTCCATTCCTCCTTTCTTCTTCCTTGACTGATACTTATTTCATCTGTCCTTAAAACACTTCACTTTTTCAATCTCTTTCGTGTGGTAGAGACTAGAGCTTAATGATCAAGGTGCAGAGAAGCCTTCAGCCTCTGCGGTGGCCCAGGTGCATTTCACATTACTGCCAGGTCTGTTATTGAAACAGTTTAATATTTTTCCACATGTATCAGGCACTACATCACTGTGCAGCAGTGTCCTGATGGCCAGGTTCATTACAGCACCATTTCCACTAGGCTGCATTCTTTTAGAACCAACAGTGTATAGGAATAAGCTGAGAAATCATTTACTATGTGTATGGCCCTATATTTTTTTCAATCTAAATCTTAACTACTGTTTTGTTCCCTGATCACTTGCTGTTAAGCTGGCCTGGAATTTCTTAACATCTTCCATACTGTGAATGTGACAAAATTATTTAGATCCTTTCAAATGCTTTATTTAGACATGTTTAAAGTTTATTAATACATAGCTTAAATAATTGGTACATTTGATGAAAATACAAAAAATAATTTTCTTAATGTCTCATGTGTCTTGAACACTGAACGTTTATTCTTTCTTTCTTTGCTGTCTTTTAAACTGCCCATTTGGTATGTGAGGGGGATGATCAGGTGATAAGCAGTGTTAAAGGGTTATATCAGGAGTCCCTGCTGGCTTCAGGATGCAATGCTTGTGCCAAAGCTCATTAAAGGAATTCTGAATTTGCAGCTCAATCTCCTGATGAATTCACTTTCCTTCTGTCGCTCACTTTTCTGTGTTTACTTTCTACAAATATTCTAGTAAATGGTGGGATGCTTACTGAAATTTTCTAGAATATTTCCAAAAAGTCATCTTCTCAGGTCAAAACCATCAAACCTGTGAAGTGTCTCATGCTGTTTACTTGTCCAAGTAAATTTCTGAAACACAAATCTTAAAACAATGTCCTAGTTTGTTTTGAATTTAAAACAAACATGAGGAAAAGTGTGTTCTTGGAAAACATGCAAATAGAAGGTGACAGCGTCTGATAGATAGGTTATATTGAAATATTTGCACAAAAACTTCTCTGGGAACTGGGTACAATTTATTCATGGGCACATGGAACAAAGACAGGACACTGACTCATGACTTGACTTTCAGATATTCCCTTGGAGATTCTTACCGAAATGTGTAACTTTTTCAGGCTGAAGTAAAGGTGATTGTGGAAGGGTTGAAACATCAATTTTACTTCTCCTGTCTTCCAGGCTGGTCTCTTTATTCCTTTCCCTCTGGTCTCTAATCTCCCATTTGACCAATTAGACACAACAGTAGTCAGACTTAAAGGACTAAATAGCAGTATGAATGCCTCAAGCCCAGCTGAGAGGTTTGTGCATCGCTTTTCCGTCCTGGGAGAACTAGAAAAATCCTGTATCCAGCATGCAGTGTCCTAGTTCTGTTGTCTTCATATGGGGAATGCTACAGGCATGTCTTACAGTAGAGCAGATTGCTGTGCGGGCTCTGAGTGCGTGCTAGCCTAAAACTCTTTACTGGCTTTAATAGTACATGTTAGTAGTAATTGTTATGTGCACTCTCAAATAACTCTTTAAAGGGAAAGTGCAGATATGTTCCAAGTAAACAATAAAAATACTCTTTCAGTCAAGGAAAAAGTCCTAGTGAAGTATAATAATGAAAATGGTAGAATTGCTTCAGGAGCAATGGGTCTTATGATAACCTGTATATAGTTGAACAGGGTGCGGTAGAGTATCCCTGTACACTTATTTAGGCTCTTCACTTGCCATAGTTAAGAGATCTGGAAACTACCATCTGTCTCCACCATGTGCTGTTGTGCCCAACAGCAAGTGGCAGTGAATATGGAACCATGTTTATGCATAGATGTATAGTGCAAAAATTTGAGAGGTCTAGGGTACTAACCATTTGTGGTATTACAGACCTTTCCATCTGAAAACGCCTCTCTGGCTGCTGCTGATCTCCTCTGAGTCAACCTGGAGGAAATGAGGGGAGCTGGTGAGCATGGTGATATCCATGTACAGCTGCTATTATCTTTTAGTTACTCTTTTAAATAGAAAATTTTGAAAGACATTTTCTTGCACATCCAGTGAGTCTAATTTTCTCACTAATCTTTTTTTTAAAGGAAGGGGAAGGCATTTCATAACATCGTAAGTACTGATGGTGGGATATTATAAAAAGCACTACAACTGGATTAAGCAGCTGAGTCCTTGGCTTGGAATAAAAGAATGCCTGGAAAATTAAGAAACAAATGTTCTATGTAAGAAAAATGTTTTCTGGTCCCAGAAAATTTCCCCTAATTGTAAGTTTCCAATGCTCTTCTCTCCATTGCTGGTCATAACTCATTTGTGTTGTATAACTCCACAATTTTGGCTGTTTAAAAACTCAGAAGAAATTACTTAACTGTATTCCTTTTTTGTTGCATACTTATTTTTCTTTATTATCTCCGGTGCAGCGTAATCTCTGAATAACACCTTTTAGCTTGAGATGATATTTTTCTTTTCTTGCTTTTGTATTTTTCTAGTTATTTTGTTTTATGCACTTGCTTTGTTCAATGAGGCCATGAAAGAGATAAGCTGTTGCTGAGAAGCTGTTTTGAAAATATCTTTGCTGTACTGGCCTGAAAGACAGTGTGCTAAAGCATCAACTAAAGATCTGCCTTATGGTTCCTCTAAGATATTCTTCTTTCTCACACATGCTGGCACAAATGTGCGCCTGAAGAAGCCACCTTTTCTGGTTGGAGACTGTACCTGTCCTGCAGAGAAAAAGCAGCCTTTGGAAGTGGCTGTAAACCTATAGTCCGCTGAATGCTGCTCATTTCCCATCAGCGTTGCGGCCTTGGGGCAGCCTGCCTGGCAGCTCGTGTGCTGCATGCTCTGGGCTGCAGACCCTCCTCTGCCTCGGAGGACGTGCTCTAGCTACACCGAAGGCAAGGCGGCGTGCGAGTCTGGCCTGGAGCCTGACTTCAGGGCTGCCCCTGGCAGACAATGCAGGTTTCCTGTAGTTTAACTCTCAGATGAAAGGTATTGAGTTGACTCCACAGGAGGTTTTATAGAACTCAACTGAACACGTGGCTGAAGCTCCTCTGTTTCATTAACTGGGGGATCCTGGTCAGATCTTTTCACTGTTGTGGTGTTCTTTATGGTGAAGTTTTCTGTCACTCAGATGACAGACTTAGGTCTTGTGAAGGGGATTTTTACGGAGATTTTGCCAACAAGTTTCTAAAGAAGGGTCTAGTTGGCAACATCACTAGAGAATTTGATCTCTCAACTGGCAATGTAAAGATATTTTCATCTAACAATGTTTTTGGGGAGGGGTTTTTTTGTGTGTTTTGTTGGGGGTTTTTGTGTGGTAGTGGTTTGGTTTGTTTTTTTTTAGACTAGCAATATGGCCTTTTCTTGTAAGTAGCTTTACTCCTAAGTAGTATCACCAGTTTCCTACTTTTCCAGACTTTCTCCAGTACCAAATAGCTTGGAGTTTTCTCCTTTGCTTCCATTCCCTCCTCCTTCTCACATTTTCCCCATTCTAGTATGATAAAATGGACAATGACTAGAAGCCCTTCTCAGATTAAGAGATGCAAAAGAAAAACAAAGTCAGAAATCTGAAAGCTATAATCAAAACCAGAATAACTCTGATCTGGACTTTTTCTGTCTTGAGTAGTTTGAATTACTTTCATGTATAGTTTTGGCCACTAGAATCAGATCACTGCAGAGTCATTGCAGTTCGGATCTAAATCAGCAATTAAAGACATTGGTCAGGTAACCAGGTTACTTGGTCTCTAGGTGAGAGGAAAGTGGCTGAAGCTTGGAAGAAAAGGCAAGGTGGTCAAAACATCCTTTTGAACAGTTGAGTGGTTTGCTGTGAAACATTTATGTTGAAGAAAGTCTTTAATTCATGGTGACAGGTGCAACATGAAATCCGTTTTGTTTCTTACCACATATTTTATGGAATTGGAAAAATAAACCCTATGTTATAAACAAACCAAACAACATTTTTGTAAATGTGACAGACTCCCTACTCCTGGTTCACTTTGCTCACTGATCTTGACAAAGGTTTGCTGTGAGGTTTACCAGGAGATCATCAGGTACTTTTAGATGCTGACAGTGACTATTGTAAAACCATCAGTTCTAAAATCACTCTGACAGAGTTGCTTCTTTGCAAGTGGTGGGATTTCTTTGACTGATTTTTGAGCTTTTTTTCCTCTGAAAACCTGTGCTCTTGCAATGCTGTGGGCTTTGCTATATTGTAGTATGGTTTAATACAGCTTTAGGTATCATTAAATGAGTGTGAAATAGAACTCGCTTAAAATGGAGAAATGGAGACTCATTCACAGTTCAGAATATCACTGAGAATCTTGCACATACTTGTTCAAATTCTCACAGTGTGAGAGGGTATAAGGTCTTTAAGATCAGTAATGGCATGAAGAAGAAAAAAAAATTAAGTAGAAATATATATACAGAAAAAATAACAGTGTTCCTCAAGAAAAGCATTGAGGATTTTCCACTGAGTTATCAAACAACAGTCTTAGAAAAACAGAGAAAGTATCTTTCACAAAGTCACGGTGAATCAATAGCTTTTTTTAACACCATTGTCTGCGTCTGAATTTTATCTCAAAAAAGCTGCTATTGTTTAATGCTGGAACCCATGAGAATACATTTTCCTGGTTTTATGTTCTTTCCTGAATAATCTCTTGCAGCAAA
Source organism: Cariama cristata (assembly GCF_000690535.1). Taxonomy (NCBI): domain Eukaryota; kingdom Metazoa; phylum Chordata; class Aves; order Cariamiformes; family Cariamidae; genus Cariama; species Cariama cristata. The sequence goes on from NW_009615994.1 coordinate 15,301, forward strand.
CAGGCTTCTTGGCTAAGTGGACCGTGTCTGACATGGTGTGGCCATTCTTGTGTTTTGACTTGTGCTCTCTTAATGTACCAAAGCATGGAATCTGAAATGGAGGGGGATGGAGCCTCCTTGGAGATGAATGTCAACGTCTCACTGAAATCACTTGTGGTGGTATGTAGGGCATGCAGCTTTTAGAGAAAAATCTCTGCAGAGGTTATATGATTGTGATACTGGGCACTGACACCAGGGAAAGCTTTTGTTGGATTGGACCTCAGTCCAGCACATTTAACTTGCATCTTTTGTAAACAGATGTAAAAACCAGAATATTTAGCAGCCTAAAAATCATTGTTACAAATAGAAGAAAGTTGCTCTTAAAGCAATACATAGGCTTTGACCCTTTCTTAGACCTCAGTTATTTTAGCTTTCATTCAATTCTACTAGAACTGCCACTTCAATCTTTGGCTTTTGATTTAATAGACCCGTGTCAAAGCCTGCATAAAACTGATTTGAAATAACCATAGAAACAGACAGTGTATTTTCTTAATCTTTCAGATTGGTGTTTTTTATTTCTCTCAGATCTTTGTAAAATTCAGTAAAGGGACATGAAATGCTGCATTTAAATAAAACAAAATCTAAAATAGAAGAGAAAAAAACCCCAAACCCAGATTGCTGTGCACTGAAGGTATGATTTTATGCATTACAGTTTAACTAAGACTGGTTCAAGGAGAAACTTCCACAGCTTGCCAGGGGCAGTCTCCATAAGCTGTGGCTGCTGTTAGAGCCTGCTGTAAGTATTTTGCTGTTTTACAGCTGGCAACTGCTAAACTTGGCACAACCTGTGTGAATATAAAAAATAAATATTTCTTCTCTCTCCCTTCAGAGGTAATCATGTTAATAAATATCAAGAAGAACAAACAATCAAATCAGTGGTGAGGACTCATTAGTAAATAGTGTTATCTTGCTCAATTCATTCATATAGCTGCATCAGCCAGGTGCTTGGAAACCAAACAGGTTTCACTTTTTAACAGCAAATCTACTAAACTGCAGTGGGTCTGTCTTTATGGCACATCTTTATTTACATTTGCTGAAGTAAAGTGGTTGTTCTTGGCACTTTGAGCAGATGGTCTGGGTTCTCCAGTTCTACTGAGAACTATATTTGTAACTAATGTAATATCTGTAATATAATTTCATGTTATCATTAATTTTTTTAAATGAACTGTTTATAAAGAAGTTGCTCAAAGCTAGGACTGACCTTTCTGAATCCTATCTACAGAACTTTCTGCATCTGAAAACTATGGCAAATATTTTTACATCTATTTATAAGCCATACATTTACCATATTTTATGGTTTAGACTTCTGTTTCTCCTGAGTTCTCCTTCCAAGTGTTACACAGATCATGTACTTGCAATATATTCCACATGCTATAAAAGTAATAGCATCAATGATTTCTCTTTGCAGCTTACCTCACTTAAACAAGATGATTCAGGGAATATGCTACCTGTGTGTGATGAAGTGGGATGGAATCTTTTATCTTAATCATTGTTTTCTATTTATTGCCATTAATTCTAAAGGATTTTCAGCTGCTCTTGCACATTCTGCATTACATTAGTGCTGCTAGGACTAGTTGCCCATTCCATCCATTCACCTCCCTCAAAATATTTCTTCTGTTTAACATGTTCTTAAAATACATCATGTTCAGTGGCCAAAAGATAGAAACTTCTCTGTTTCACCCAGCACATGGGCCTCATGACACGCATGTCTTCCTATATAAACACTGAAATTTTGGTACTGGCTGCCTCAGGATTTGACCGGAGGAGAATCTGTTTCCAGATGAGTGCCCGCTGGTAAGGTGAGCAGCATGCTGGACTTCTCATCAGAACACCTGTGTCTTATGTTCAGCTTTGCCATGAAGCTGCTGTATGAATGTAGACACAGAAGTTGTCATCAGATAATTTCCTGTGTTCAGGCCTACCTCTCAGTCTGGGTCAAGACCTTATTCATGTGGGCACCTCAAGGATTTACTCTAGGAAGAAATACTCCTTCGGTCCTGATAGTGAAGAATGTATTGTTTGATTTTTTTTTTTTTTTTTTTTAATGCATAACTAGGAGTGCTGTAATTTTTGTGGGAGATCTAGGTACATACCTGTTATAAATAGGCGTTATTTCTTTGGCTTGAAAAAAGCTCAGCGGCACTCTGTTTTTACGTATCCTTGTAATTTGGGCGGACAGGAGGACAACTTTAAGAGGCTATATTTACATGTGAAACAGTGCTACCTTAGTTCTCCAAGAGCAGATTTTAGTTTTGCAGCGGCTGCCCAAAGAAATACATAGCTGAGAAGAGGCAGATTCCCAGCAGATATCAATTATCTCAGCCTCATCCACTTGAGTGGGGCTGCCAGTTTACTGCAGGATTTGCTGCAGGATGCTGGCAGAGAAATAGGGGATATCAGCAAAGACATTAGTCACTTGTTGCACAGCGGTTAGTTTGGCATGTGGCCATTTGCTACAAATTGCCCTTAAAAGCTTTATGTCTTGGAGCACCGAGCTATTTATTATGTTAAACTTCATGCACTTCAGTGTCCTAGTAAAATTCCTTATGTAGGCGATGTGTAAGGTTCTAGCTGGCTGTGCACTTGTTTGTAGATATGTATATAAAATCAGGAGTCAAGGCCCAAACAAGAGGAAACTGGGTTCTAGTGTTAAAATGTTAAGTTTTCAGAGTTTTCTTTGCAGCCATAGAGGGATTTTGAAGCTAAGAAGCCATGTGGGGCTAGAAGCTTCTTCAGGAAACACACAAAGAGGGAGAGAGATTAGTTTCTTCTGTCTCCAGGTTTCTGCTCTGTCACCAATGCCCATCAGATGTCATATCAAAAGTGTTTTCACAGTCGTCTAAATTGAGCATAAGGCTTTGGCTTATATTTTAAAAATTCCAATTTTGCATCCTCTAACTGTATGAGTCTCCTTAACTGTAATCTGTTAGTGCTTTTGACTTCAAAAAGTCACCAGGTAGGAAATTCGAGATTGAACCTCTGATTAGCTGTGGGTACTATGAACTCGGGAAAAGATAATGAGAAAAACAAGCCCCATTGTCAGTCCTCTTTCATGTCAGAAAGTTCAGGTCCTGCTGGTAGTTTGCATATTGGCTAATAAATTTTGCTCTTGGGACAACTTGTTCTTATATTTGATATTATTGGTCTTCAGAGAACTGTTATCTTCTTCCATGCCAGCGCATCTTCCATTTTTCCTGTGTTCACAAGAGGACATACATTTCCAATTTCCCTCTCTCATCAGGCGTCAGCAGGAGTTTCCATCGAGCTCCATCAGAACAGATACCCTGGGAAGTTCTAATCTCAACTCCTTTTCTTTACAGAGTTTGTCATAGTTGGTCATACAGTGAGAGTCCTGGGGAAAAAAGGGCAATACCATATTCTTGTGTTTCTGCACTAGGTTTTCTTGGTATGGTAGGTGCTCCCTGTTGTATAGCAGAGAGCAGGTGCACAACCCTTCCAACCACATAACCGTTCTATCCAACCTTGCAAGTGAAGCATATAAAGCTCTTCCTAACATCATTCTTTGCAAGCTTTTACTGTAGCCATTTCTCTGCTGTCTCTGTTCTTAGTATTTTCTGTATCAGAAATTTCTAATCCTGTTTTTATTTTGCAATTTTTGTATCCATGTATTTTTGTATACCTGTCCGCACCTTTCTGTGGAGCTGTGATGCAGAAAGTTTAAAGAGATCAGAAAAGATTACTTAGACACTTTGGAGACTCCAACACATCAATCATATGATGTTCACAAGGCTTTTTGTGCAGAGAACTGGGGTTTTCTTGATTTTCAAAATACTTGGAAGTACTATCTGGTTAACTTTTTCCATTACAAAAACTACCAGAAAAAATCAGCAGAAAAACAAATGTTTACATCATCATAATCTTTTTTTTTTAAAAAAAATACAGAAACCAAGTTTTTCTATTACAACCTTTGACAAAACTGATATTTTAGTTCATAAAATAGCAAAACTTTTTTTTTTTTTGAGGAGCTACAACAGCAAATTTGGAAAAGTAAGGTTTCCAGAACAGGAATCTGATATGATGGTAAAAATAAATGTCAAATGAATCATGACATGCACAAGAACTCCTAAAATATACTGAAAAGCCCGTTAATAATTCAGATGCATACTCAGGTAACCCCACTGAGTCCAGGCCTCTTCTTTATTCCTCTTGAAATCTAGAAAACTTTGCATAAAGAAGTTTTGGAGGATACCTCTCTGTTTTGCTTCATCCCACAAGGTAGTGACATTACAGGTCCCCATCTCTCTCCTACCCTCTATCCCCAGCCATAATCTTTCACTTGTTCCTTTATGACCTTTCCAGGATATTTGTGTGCTTTACCTCATTTAGACTGCAGCAATGCTCTCAGCTGCCAAACTGCTGATTTACTTTATTTCTGAGTTTAATGTGGCCCAGTTTTGTGCCATGAAACAAACAGTTGCAGGAGATTTAATTGAAAACATGAACGTATAAACTCAGAAGAAAGCACAAAATGAAATTTACAGAGATAGCTGGAAATAGCCATGGCCATATGTATTTCATTGGGTATGTGCAATATGCTGGTACCATTTTTTTTTTTTTTGGTAGCAATTATCTGCTCTGTATTTTCAAGTCCTCTAATTCTTGTTTTGCATTTAGCATCTCAAAGCCATTCAGGAGAAACATACTTTAAGCATCATTACTACACAGATTGGTAAACTGGGTGTAAACATTTTATAAGCAACATGTTCGGTCTTATTTTTTGTGGTGGGTTTTGGTGGGTTTTTTTGTGTGTGTTTGTTTAAATGAAAACATTATTTCACAGCTGCTAGCTTACTGGGTCACAAGTTAATAGTGTCTCTGCCTAGCAATGAAGTTGGGTTATTACTGTCTCATGATGAGTTAGGCAACTGTGGATTTTTTAATTTCTAGTAGTTGTATCAGAACTGTATCATCATTGTGTATCTTTCTCTTATATCAGAAAGTATATTCAATGTATCGCGAAACAAGTTTTCTGGTGGAATATCAGTCATAAGTAACTTGAAATACTGAAATACTGATTTGAGCATCATATTTAAGGAAGAGAGTATTTTAGGATGATAGCTGTATTCCTCAACTAACGTTGCATTTGAAATTCCTGGATTCATAGGAAAAAATAGAAATTGTTGTCCTATATGCTTGTAATAATATTTTAAATAAAACTTCAGGGAAATAACCTGGGTAATCTATTGCTGCCTTGAACTAAAGGTGAAGAAGAGGAACTTCAAGGAACTCTGTTGGATTTCAGCTGTGACTTTCTTTGGTGCTGTCATGAGAGGGGAGACAGCATAATCAATGTATCTGCAAGTCCAGGTAAAAAATATCTTGTTGTGTAAAGTGCCCATTTCCAGCAAGCATTCAAGGTGTAGGATAGATGATCATTGTACCTAATAGGAGAAGTGTTGGAGGATTTATTAGCATCCTCATAAAGTCAGGACAGCTGTTAAGTGATACAGTCCTGCTTTTTGCTTCTCTAGAAGCCATTTCTACAGGCTGTTAGCTCCATGTCAGCAGCACCCTTTGTTTTACAGACTGTTGTTTTCTGCATCTATCAGAGTTGTCCCCTTGGTTTGCTGTGTGACATGTTCTATAAATCATACTTTGGCAAGAGACGTTGGAGGATTGTTTTCTTTAGAGGTAATAGTACTTGGCATTGATAGGGCGCATCAGAGAATTGTATAGAACTTTACTAAGAATAAACTGAGCTTCCTAACACCCCTCTGGAGCAAGTAAGTATCATCGTTCCCATTTTTTCAAGTATGAAATTTGACATTTTAGTGTATCTTATGGGATGTTCTGTTTAGCCTTCATATTCTGATCTTAAACTCATGGCTGAGTGGAATCCTTGTGGCCTTCACATGCTAAGATTCTCATGTGATGCTTATTGTTCATGCTGCTCTCCAGGGAGTGATGGGCAATGTGAGATGGCCTTGGCTGCCTGGAATTGACTCCAAGGGATCTTTTCTGAATGAGGCTTGAAGCAGAATCCATTCTCCTCTCTGTTACTCCCTGATCAGCTGTCAGATATATGCACATTAGTTCCAATCTCATTTTTCCCATCCATGTGGAGTTGAGTTTCTCAACCCAGAGTTCCCAGTGGAGGTTGGTGAAGCCAGGTGAAGCAGGGCCTTTACAGCTGGGTAAGCCTAAATATATTTGGACCAAAGCTCACGAGACTCATAATGTTGGTACACTTCTGTGTGATTCCAAGGAGAAACACTGGATATGAGATCTTCAATGCATAGAAACTTGGAAGACTCAGCTTCATATTTATATTTACAGACACTAGGGAAACAAGAAACATGAGCTATAAGGATCAAATGTCTTTGTACTCCTGGCTCAGTAATGCAAATCGCTAGGTGGGTAAACACAATTAAGACCCATGCTTCAGGAAGCTGGACAAATGATGAAGGTGGGGAAGGATTCAGACAACTAATCCTGGCTGAGATCACAATCAGAGGTGGCCCTTACAGGAAAAGGACATAAGTTAAAACAAACAAACAAAAACCAAAACAAAACCCAAAACACGCCCAAAACAAAACCAAACACAAACAAAAACCCAACAACTAGTCTTTTTTCCTAAGTGTTACCTATAGATGATGGGGATACATGAACAATCTCACTTCCCATAAATGGTAAATTATGATGGCATGAATAGGGAAAATTGGCTGTGCTCCATCACTATCCCAGAAAGCAGTAACTGTTGAGTCATATCTGGGAGGCATTGTCGTGGCGAGTGCAGATTTAAAGCCCTAGTCTTTGAGAAGAGATGGGTGTCCATCTGAGAGATGCGTTACTGGAGAATGTCAAAGAGTAAATGACCAAAACTATGCCAGAGACAAAAAAGCCAAGATGAGAAACTGCCATGTATTTTAGTCAAGGGACTTGTAAAAAACATGCATTAGTGTTAAACTGCCAGCCAGAAAGATAGAGTCAATTAGTATCTCAATTAGATTACATTGTGCCAGAGCCCTAGCTGGCATGAAGTGGCACAGGTCTGTTATCTTTATTGGAGCTTCAGTAAGTTGCAACAGGTTAGGGCCTGACTTCTTACCAAGTTATTACTTTGGAAAACTCCCATCGAGATCTATCAGGTTAAGGACAATTGTACTCTCTATCTATAGCAGTTACTATAGACTCAAGATTGAAGAACATTATCTTGGCTTTAAACAGTGGCACTAGCATTATAAGAAAGTGTTTCAGGATTTCTTTTATCTAGCTGGAATGTTCAATTTTTTAGTTATTTCTGAAGGACAATATGAAAAACTGCATGTATCAGAGAAGCAATTACCTTTGAATTCAATGTTCTTTTTGCTTAGCTTCCCCCCCCTTTTTTTTTCCCTTCTCACTGTGTTTCAAAACATTATGCCCAAACTATTTAAACATCAAGTGTTTGTGGAAAGATAAATACAGTGTACATATAGCCATTAAGGCTGAAACATGTGCTTTTAATACTAAAGAGAAAAGGTGTTCCCATAACTTGATAGTTATTTAAAAGAAAGGGACAGGCTTCTATCACAGAGAATGGTCTAGTCTGTTGAAAAAAGATCTAAGGGCTAATTCTTGTTTCGCTACTAAAAACAGTTCATGATAATGAGGCTGACATTTGCCAGTTGTTCTTCTCTATTTTTTACTCAGAAGGAATCCTAACTAGCCTTATGGCTATAGTTATGGATAAGGTCATTTCTGCTTCATTCTTTTTTTGCTCTGTTCCTTCATGCTGGATTTGAAGTAGAGTTTGTTTTGTTTTAACAGTTGCTGCTCATTGCTTCCAAAAGTGACCATCTTACAACACAAGGAGTAACATTTCATTTCAAGCTGTGCGTATGTGTTTGTGAGCGTAAAAGCAGGAGGATGAGAAAAAAACCCAAATCGTATGGGGCAAATTAGGCTTGTGCGTAGGGTGAAACTTATACAATGTAGTGACATGCTCTGTATGTAAATAGTGGTATCATAAGCTGGCTGTATTTCCTGATGAAGAAGGGTGGTCTAATGGTGACTGTATAGTCTTTATTCTGATCCTGACAGTTACAGCTCAGCTGCTTCCAGGACAGGTGCCTGTGGTTTGCAGCACTCTTGTGTGCACAGTTAGCATTGGTTTTGGTGAGACATCTTTGGTATATGTGCCTATACTTTCTCAACATGATGCAAGTGAAACATGATGGGTACGAGTTTATAGGGAAGTACAGCGTGTTCCTGCTTTTGGCCTGAAAAATTTCTGATTTCATTCTTAGGAATTTAGTTGAAGGTAATGGCAGTTCATCCTGTCCTTCCGACGGCTAGCAAAATTAAGCAGATGTGTATTTCTTCTTTATTTTCTGGATTTCTGATGCTTCAGAGAGGACATAAAGGACTGAAGACATTACTCTGATAATTCCTCAGTCAGAAATTTTCCTCTTGTTCCACCACTTTCTAAAATTTAATTAATATGCACTAACACTAAACAACAGACATTTGGTAATTGGTTGTGTGTGAATAAATTATGATCAGATACGTTTAATTATGAATGTGCATGTGTATGTAAGAGAATAGAAGACATCTAAAGGAAATATGATATGCACAAGGGGTATGAAATAAAAAAGACATTCCTTAGTGCTGAAAGCCATAAACTGTCAGGCATTTCAGTGATTTGTCACCTCTGCATTAACCACTGACTCAAAGTATTAATGAAAAAAGCAGATAATTATAGCGCCGTCTGCTAACAAAGAAGCTGTTATAGCTGGGTAAATAACAGGCCCTATAAAATTGTTTTAAATTTGTGTTTGCACATCAGACAGCATTCAGTAAGCTCCTATTAGCTCTGGAGATGTTTGTGAAAGGGAACTTTTTCTTTTGTGTGTTTTATGTAGTAATAACAGAGGAAGAAACTAAGGGTAAAAAACGGGTTGTGTGACATGTTTTAAAGTGTCTACTGCAGAGGGATAAAGCCAAAATGGCCTTCTCGAAGCCAAAGGCAAGTCTATGGGGTTGCTACAGAGCTTGCAGTAGTCAAGCTTAATGTTTTTCCAGTGAAGTGAAGTATGGTAGTGCATTTTTATAGTTGCTGTGATATTCTCTGTGCTTTATTCCTTATTCTTTTCCTGGCAGCAACAAAGTACTGACTGCTGCATGACACAAAAATAGGAAGTGTGCTAGTGAGAACATCCTACTGTAGGTGTTTGTATGGCCACAGCCACATCTAGACAGGGTTATCAGTAAGGCCAAAGACCAACCTAGTAGGTAAACTGATTTATTTCTTGCTGGAGAAGCTCTCCAATTAGAAATGCCTGAAACTTACTGCCAAGGAAGCGTTAGTCACTGCAGCTATGCTCCTTCCTTTGAGCTGTGCAGTATCTATCATGAGTATTATATGATTTGAACAAACGAAACACCGCAGAATGGTAGGCTGTAGGCAAAACTCTAGGGAATGGTCCATTTGTAGCTCAGGACAGACAGCTACTGCTCTCTGTGCTGCGGGAAGTAACTTTCTTTTGGTAGAGCTGAACAGTGTGATGTGACAGTCCCGACGCTCACCCAGCTTTCCAGTCAACAAGGGAGAGGTACACTTTTTAAAAGAAAGACATTTCATGCAATAAATATGGACAGCAAAAAGACGATGAGAATAGAGCAGTTTTCTAATTCTAATTAGTGCTTCATGCTGAGAATATTGTGAGCATAAAACATCTTGCTGAATAAAAAAAAAAGTATCAGGACAACAGCAGTCATCAGTTCGAGTAATAAAAAGGCACTTATGTTTTAAAAACAGAATCTAGAAATATAGTTATTTAGTGGAGCTTTTTTCTTGAGAAAATGCAGCTTTTCCTGCTGTACTGATGTTTACGTAAGATAAATATGAAGTATTATCAGTTGAACAGAATTAGAAGCTTTCAGTGGTAACTATCGCCTTCAGCTGAATCTACTTACCACGAGCAAAGAGTGATGCACTTGCTTCGATTCCAACTCAATTTAGAGGAAGGGTGGAAATGAAATTGCTCTTGGCCTTGATTAATGTTGAAAATATTGATCAAATGGCTTATCTACCAAAAATGAAAGGCTTGTGAGTGTTCTTTGAAGATGGAGCATGGGTTTATTAGTAAGACTGTGAGGGGATGATTCCAGGAAGTTGATATCAAGGGATCTTTTTCCTATGGACAGCAGTGTTTGATTGAAAAGCCTTTACTGGAAAAAAAAGAAATACATATTTTTAAGTGTTGTTTTTCATGTATATACACACATCCATATGTACTTGTCTCTGTGTGTGTCAGTTGGCAGAGCCCATTCAAAGTGTAGATTGTCAAAGAAATGCTTGTGGCCACCCAGTTCTGAATTTGACCGTCTCTTGGTCCAGTCGCTGAGGTAGCCTGTGTCAAACTGCTGTGCATTCAGGAAGCTGTCACATCAGTTCAGGAGGGCAGGAGTGCTGTGGCAGCATTGCCAAAGTGCCATCTGTACAAAGGAGTGAGAGGAGCCAATTTTTGAAGTGCAGTGTCTGCCTGGATGCTGCTCATTCTGCAGGCTTTACTGCTCCTCTGCCCAGCTGCAGCGATGCGGGGTGGCTGTACTGCAGTACCTCACCTGGTAAGTATACCTGCCTCAGTGTCCACTTCGTTATGACAAACATTTCACATGGCTGACTTAAAAAATTGCCCCAAACTATTTTCTTTTTCTTCCCCATTGTCTTTATTTGAACAGTTCCTTCCACCTCCTCTCCCTTTTACTGAATTTCTGGCCTCTGGCCTCCTTTGCTGTTCACACTGTTGCTTCCTGCCACTGTTTTCCTGCCTTCCCCACTCCCTCCTGCTGATACTGCTGTGGATCTGTTGTTATGCTGTGCTGATTCCATTTCCTTTTCTTGTGCTTGTTGGCCTTTATTGCATTAAGCTCAACACTGATAGTTTCTTTGTTGACATATGCAGGATGAGATATGGCAATACATTATTTCACCGAAAGTTTTCCTCAAAGGGTTATCCCTCCTGGGTGAAATGATTGTTTCCTCTGTTTCAGATTAACCATGCTAGGAAGGAAATATTTCATGCTTCATTATTACCATTAATCTTCCAAGGTGCCCCTCTGAATGAAAATCCATTGTTTTGTGTAACATAGAGGGACGCGGATACAAGTTATCTAGTGTAATTATACTTCTAACAGATGTATCTGTCAGGTTGCCCAGTGTTTGGTAACATAACATCACTGAATATTACATTGCAATGTAAAGCACATTTTTAACAAGGTATGCAGACCTGCACTTTTTCTGTTAACTGTAAGAAAATGTGATGGTGCTTAATCTGCTGTAGTGCACAGGGAAGTATATTTAACTTTCAAGATCGTGGGAGACTTGCCCTAGATGCTATGTCAAGAACACCTGAGGTGATGGAATGAGAATGAAGAGCAGGAAAGGGAGATGCAGTTCTGCATCCTTTGGAGCTGGTAGCAAAAATCCCCTTTCCTTCTCTGGAGATAGGATCAGGATTGTCATATGTTACCTTTGGCTTTGCTTTCCAGTTGCTGTTGTGGGTAATGGTGACCTGCAGTCAGAGAGGCCTTTTCATTTGAGGTGGTAAGAGACTAAATTCTTCATGTTCTTCATGCATCATGCCCCTTCCTGACTCATTGCCTTTGGAAAGCAGCACTTTATGTTCTGCAGCAAAAGAAATATTAATTTGCAGATGCTGCTAGCTCATTTCTTTAGGTACTTCAGTAGTTCTGTAAAAGCTTTGCATGAATTAATATGTAGGATGTGCCAAACTCATTATATTTCTAGCTGTGATTTATAATTTCATCCTTTCCCTTTTTCAACCAAGAATATGCAGGTGTAGGGGAACATTGCAGAGGAGCTCGGGAGGCAATGAGCCAGTGTGTTTCATTAGCTGTGTGTGCTGTCCGGTGAGGATTGCACAGTCCTGTCAGTCCTACTGTATCTTCTAGGTTTTTGTGTTATTTATTGCCCATAAAGCAAACCAGAGTACTCCTTTGCCACTGACATAGACGGGGGGCTTTGAACTAAGTGCTTTGCCTCTTACATCTTTCCTTGTGATACGTTTTTAGATTCTTAAATGCTTATACAAGAATTTTTCCCTTACCCGTTTTTTTTTTGGGTTTTTTTTTTTTTTTTTTTTTTTAACAGTGCTTAGCAACTTTCAAGCCAATCTAAGGATTAATAAATAATAATTATATCCTTCCTTTCTATTCTGCTCTTTTTCTGTTCCTTTTGCTCCCACATGTACCCATCATGCTCCTACAGTTCCCATGTCAAATACTAATAAGCTCATACATGCTGGAATTAAGTTTGCCTGTACTTAATTTGGTTTCCTATGTATTACAGTATGGTTTTTAATTACATGCTATCTCAATAACTTTTAATTTCCTATGTATTATAGTATAGTTTTTAATTACATGCTATCTCAATACCTTTTTCTTTTCCATACTCTGCCAACATGCCATTAGCAGTCACTGAAGTCCCTTTTTGCATCACAACTGCTCCTTAGCCTCTGCTCCCAGCCAGCTTCTCAGCCCTTCCAATTCCCGTCAGGATTTTCCTCCTTTTTCTTCCTGCCAGTGGAGAGGGCAGATTGGGGAGTGCAGGAGTGATGGGTCTCTGCTCTCGTGTTCTGTGTACTGACCACAGCAGTCCTCATACTGGAAAGAGTAGGCAAATGAAAAGCTGTGATAAAGCATGCTCCAAGTACAAAGAACTTAATCTCCAGACCCTTTTCAGGTGCTCCAAACCAGAGATTTTCTAGAGACTCTTAAAAATACAGCTATGAGAACATTTTAAAATGGGGAAAACAACATATTTTGTCCAAATCTCATTTTGGTAAAAAAGCTAAACAATTTTTTGTTGGAACTTTCCACGAAGTAGAATTCCAGCAAAACTTTGACCCAGAAAACTGGTGGTTTTGGAGTTATAAACAAATCAGAATGGTGTTTAATCATTGAAGCTCTTCAATATTCTTAACTATAGGAATCACTACTTTTATTAAGAAAGGAAGACTTGTATTTCTATGCAAACATTTTTCCAAAGCTTAGTATTTGCTACTTATTGGATTTTACCCTTTGGAATCAGAGATTTACACATCTGCAGATTTATCACACTGCTTGAAATGGCTATGATTATTATAAACCCTGAAAAAATTAAACTTGAAAATTATCTTGGCAGATTGGTTAGACTCCTGCTTCCTCTACTCTGCACACTCAGAGTAATGGATTCTGGTGCTCACAGAGAATGGACTTTTAAGAGTTTGTGTGAATCACTGGGTTCATAAGGAACTGTGCATCAATTTTAAATCTCAGCTGGAAACCAAAATGCATATTAGTCATTTTTGCCTGTGATATCAAAAAGATTTTAATCTCTTTCAAGTATCTTTCCTTTCCTGTATTTTGAAAGCAGGTTAACTTTTTCATATCTTCTGAGACAGGTTAGTATTAGTTACTGTGAAAACGGTAAAATCTCTATGATTATTTACTTTTATTTTTCAATATACCCAGCTCTTCTCTCCAGTAGTGGTCTCATAGCACAAAGCAAAATATGGAGAGCCTTAAGAGGCTTGAATGCAAAAAGTGATTTATAATAATGACTACAGGGTTGATTGTCTTTATTGGAGTTTTAATGGGGATCTATGAGGTTAGAATGGAGAATACAAATTAAAAAGGGAAATTTGGGAAAGTAAATCTTTGAGTCTGTAGGATGTTGTTAGGGAAGATGAGGAATCCTGCATTATCAGTCAACAGCCCAACATCGGGAAAAAGGAAGGTTACGTCTGCTGTAAGTCTCAAGATGTGCTCCCTTTTCCTTTTTGTAAGCAAAACTCCTCATTCATTTCAGGGAGTTTTGCCTACATAATCAAAGCATATCTCTAGATCAGCCTAGTCATAGGGTTGAGTGGGTTTCCACTGTGAAGTGGCATAAAAGATGTCTGTTGGTTGTTAGGAGTTTAGATGTGAAGTGTCCTGGAAGGAAAGCAAGCTTTAAAATGAACCAGATATCCAAAACAGTCCTGAAAAAGTACTGTATAAACCTACATACTAAACCTAGAATTATTCATAGAAACAGTTGTGACATTCATGTAATGCTCCCTAACAGACTCCAGCGATGTCTTCAACTAGTCTGGCATCTAGAATGTGGCACTTCCTTCTCCAGGTCCAGGATAAATTTTGCTCCATGGAGGCAGACCGCTCTTGACTTGCCTGAGTGGGGCTGTAGCACAGAGGCTGCTGCACGAGGATGTGCTCTTCCCTATGGCAAGTCAACATGCAAACATGTGGGATGGGAACTCTGGATTTGTCTTCTCCTGAGTTCCCAGGAAAACAGGTAGAGATCACTTCTTGGGCTCCTCCTGAGGGTAGGAACTATTATTTTCAGAGGTTCTTTTTAAGAACTTTTGCTGTGTACTTGTGTAAAGATCAGATATGCTATGACCTGGGCTAATAAATCTGTTTAGGTAACAATGACATTTTTCTCTCCCAGTGCTTAGTAATTCCTGCTTTTCCTATCATGAATTTAGTTTGTGCCTGGCTTTGTGAACTTGCTCATATTTTCTCAAGGTAGACATAAGGTTTGGCCCTGCCTAAAAGGAAGGGAATAGTACACTCTGTCCTAATGAGAAAGGGATCCCATAAAGTAGTACTACTAGAGAGTTATTACCTCTTCAGAGCGTCCAAGATATGCTTGGTGCCCACAGATTAGGTAGGCAGATTATGTTCTTTCTTTTGCAATCTTCAAATGTAATGGAAACTCAAAGATGCTCCTGGATTGACCATATCAACTAAAGTGCTATTTTTGTTGTTTGGAAAGGCTGAGGAAGTGAGAAACTAAATTCTCATCTTTGTCACCCAGGGAAAAATATTCAGGCCTTCCTGTGTCAATTGCAGAAGACATTGCCTGAGGATGTAATATAAAGAGCAAAGCAGAAAGTCCCAGCACTGTTGCAAAGACTGATACAATAGTCATTGCTCCTGCTGCAGAACACTGCTGTTGCATTTTGCAGGAATATTTTTAATATATTTTTTTTCCCTCCGCTTACTTAAGGTGAATGTCCTTTTAAGTAAAAAATAAGGTCTGGGAATAGAAGGAACTCAAGTCTTCTGTTAAAGTCTGGACTTAGTCTTAGATGCATTTATTTTGTTTTAATTTGTTCTTCTGGGTAGAATGATCTCCTATGTTATCCTTCCTGCCCTCTATCATTTAACCAAATCTTCCTTATATTGGAGGAGTCCCAAGATAGAATTCCTGTATCATTTGGAGCAAAAAGTCTTCTCAGGCAGTCACACAGCCTAAAAGCCAACAGGCAATGAGCATTTTATAAATATAAAAACACTGTGAATGAAAGCTGTCAGACTATATTATGCATCCTAGCAATAAATAGTAGTTTCATTGTTCTCAGCTAACAAAATTGCCTTTTATTATTTTATTTTTTAGCGGCCAAATGAAGCTTTCCATCTTCTTACTGTGTTTCATCTGGGTAAAGCCAGAAGAAATGCAGTGAGTGGGGTGTACAGGAACTGACCATGCATACCTTCTGCCTCCTCCTTCAGTAGACCTTGCAGGGATCTCATCTGCCTCTTCTCACAGTAGAAGATAGGTTGAGAAGATATTTTTCTTAGAAAACAATGAGTTAAAGCTCCGAGGAACATCAGCATGGAAGTTCAGAGGCTGGTCTGAATTTTTTCCTCCCATATAGGAGCTGGACTATAGACAAGAGCTTCTTTCACTGGAGAATAAAGTTGAAGGAAAGTACTCAGAATGGTTTAGGGCCAAATTTGTAAAGGTCTTTAGAGATCTCCATCCACCTTTAGTCACCTACTTTCCTTAATAACACTGGTCTCAGTGCCTACACTAGAATTGTATCATGATAGGCTCCCAGGTGACTCGTGATTCTGACCATGTGCTTCTGCATTACCAAAAATCTTCTTGACTCTACATTTCTGAGAGAATCCCTGTAACATCCTGATGGTACTGCACCTAGGTATTCGATACCAACAATCATTTGCTTTGTTGCTGGTGCCACATGTTGAAGAGAGTTTCTGACTATTTCTTGAAGAAGAAAAACTACAAAATCCCCTGCTTTGAAGCAAAGTGATTTTTGTGCCATGAGGCAAAGTTCCCAAGGGCTCAAGGTGAATACTTGCATTACAATTAGAACCTACAAAATCTTCCACGCTTCACTTTTCCACACTTAAGTTTCTGGGCAGTATCACCTGTATACTGTGTATTTGACAGGAATACAAATAAATTGGAAGAACTACAATTATTCCTTCTTCTCAAGATAATTTCTAAATAGATTAGTTCAGAAATGGGAAATGGAAAGAAAGCATTTAAATGATTTCACGAAGCTTGGTTTAGGATATTCCTTTGCAATCATCTTAGATTTGTAACACCTATATTTTATTTCAAAGAAAATTGACTTCTGGGTTATCATATTAACCAAAATTAAAGCAGAGAGAATAAAAATGAGTGAATTAATGTGTGCTCATGACATTCCTGCAGCATAGAAGTCTGATATTGCCACATGGACAAGATAATGTGAAATTGAAATCTGTATATAGCTTTTTGTCGAAGCCCTGAATAAAGTGACTCTTTAATTATCAGCACTTCTACTCTTTTAGAATAGCAGATTCGGAGAGCCATAATAGCACAAATAGCCAAAATGAGCCAAAGTAGCACAAACTTTAAACTAGCTTTTGCTAGGTAATCCTTATATTATTTTTACTTTTTTATGCAGAGAAATGGTGCCATAACAGAATGTAGTATGTTCCACATTTACCTATCTTTTACCTCTTTTCAGGTTTTCTTCTTTATTCTTTTAACTTCCTGGGGTTTGTACCTGTGGGGCCACTACATACCTCTCAGGATACCCAGGAGGGTTGTTTAGCTGAGGAGGACTGTAGCTTTCACTTTCCATGGGCCTCTGGAGATTACCAAATGCAAATCTATACCTTCCAAACACTTGCTGAAAATGGCGTGCATAGCAATTCTTCGCCCTGCCGTTTCATTGTCTAAAGGCAAGATCCATCTTCTGTTGGTATCAATAGCAGCTCATACTGATTTTAATGGAAACAGATACTGTGTCGATAGCAGGAAATGGGGCACAGCTAAAATAAGTGGGCCGCAAACTACTAGGGGGGAGTAAAACAGCAACCTGAAAGCTACCATCTTGGCCTGTGCAGTAGGAGAGAGGGCCCAGCTGGATCAGAGCAAAACACTGCCCTTTTTTTTTTTTTGCCCTTTGAGCAAAGGTCACAGCTGAGCTCCAGTTCCTGCCTGAGCAGCAGCAGGGCCATGGCTGGGCTGCACTTGCCCTTTCCCAGGCGATCAGAGTCTGTAAGGGTAGGACCTGCCCAGGGGACGGGCAGGCACGGCTGCCCTCAGCAGCAGCAGGTCCTTCCCCTCTCTGGTGGCAGCAAAAGTGACTTTTGCTACCACTGAGGATGTGCACAAGGAGTTATTTTGCCTGCACTGCTAGCAAGTCTGAAACTGCTGCTGTTTGAAAAACTGGCAAAACTTGCCTTTTAAAAAACAAACCAACCACAAAGTGCTGAACCAAAAAATGACCCGCCCAAAAAAAATAAAAGTAAACAGAGAAAAGAGAGTGCTCATAGCCTGTCTTGTCCATCTACCTACCAGTGGATAACCTAGGATGGTTATACAGTAGCAGGTTTAGACCATGGTTTTCATCAGTAGCATGTCTAAACCATATGGATGTGACTGAAAAGTCTAATCTCTCAATTTTTATTTACCAAACTTTCCTATTCACAGATTACGCAGATAGTGATTTGCAATTAGAAGTTCATACTCCTCTTGATAAGTCTGAAAGACCAAGACAATATCTCTATTTAATGACCTTTTTTAAAAAAAGACTAAGAAGGGTAACTTAATAAAATGACCAAGACAGTAACTCTATTTAATGACCTTTTTTAAAAAAAGAAAAAGGTCTAATTGTGGAAACAAATGAAGAAATTATACAAAGACCAGGAATTTCCATCTTTTCTCTAATGTGAAATTTCTCCTGATATCTTTCTTTAAATGTTGGGGTTTTGGTTTTTTTTTGAGGTACGCTACTTTTTCAAAAGCAGGAAGGTCTGACCAAATAACTAAATCAGCTTAACATTTTCATGATTGTGAAGCATCTGCACAGGAGTCATGTGCTTCTTAGTGATTCATCGACTTTAAGGTCACACAGAATCATTATGATTATTAAGCTGACCTAGCTGCTACACTCAGCTTCCAGTAGGCTGTCTCTTTTTTTGACATGTAGCTAGCCTCATGGTAAAGGTGTTAGCTTTTGACAAATCTGTCAATTTTCTTGGTAATCTGTTCCAATAACTAATTCTTTTTTTTTTTTTTTTTTTTAAATAATCTTATTTCTAGTGTCAGCTTTTGGCGGTTTTTCTGATTTTTCATCTGCTAAATTAAATGGCCTCATAATTTCCTGGTGTTTATTCTACTTAACCAGTTCCTGATTTACTTAATGTGTTTTAACAAAATGAATAGATTGAAATTCCTACTTGATCTGTGCAAAATGTATTTTTCAGGTCTCTAGACATTCTTGTGGCTTTTTCATAATCCCTTAGCAGTTTTTCCATGCCTTTTCATGGCACAGACACAAATGCTGAAACACTGAAACACTAGTGTGCTAGAGGCAGCATCCCTAGAACATTCCACAGAGGTAGTGTCTCCCCCTGAACTCCCCTTACTTGACATGCGCACCTCTGTCCATCAAAGGAATCCTGTAAGCCGTGTCAACCAGAGGAATTCCTACTCAGTTTGCTAAAGTACACACCATTTCTGTAAGATACTTCTTTCTACAAGAAAGAGATGGTCACAGATAGTAGGTGGGCCAGTTTCTCAGTGATGCATTCAGGCAACTGTCCTCCCACTGGTGCAAAGATGGGGGTGGCTCTCGCCTGTCCTCTTGCTCCTCTGCCTTTTGAGAACAGTTTTTCAGTTTGGTAATGGTTTTGCTGTGTGATCTTACTAGAAACCTGACACTGAAACCTTTTATTATTGAAAAATCTTCTGTAAAAGGTACTAACATCTTTTTGAAGAGAGGCTAACTGCGAGACTTTGTTAAATGTTTGACAAGATGCTTTGAAATCCTTCAGTAGAAGCTGCCTTAGTGTAATTAATAAACAGTATGGTTCAGATTCTCCTGTATCCTCAAAGAATCTATGGAAGCAGGCGGGATGGGCAAGAAATTGATGAGGATTCTCCTGTAAAATTTCTCCATCTTTGAATGCATAGCTTTTACTTTAGACAATTAGCTGCAGCGAGTTCCTCATTAAAATTGTATGAGTAGGCCCTGCTGATACATAGTGTCTCACCAGTCTGTCTGCCTTGTACCTTGACTGTAGTGTGATCGCTGGTTTTTCAGGCTGTTTGCTGATTCTTTGTTGGGTTTTTGTGAAGAAAATTTAGGTTTCCTCCTTCACCTTCAAACTCATTTTTGTTCTTGATTTGATATTTTTTTCTGATTGATATGACTCAGAATGTAGACAATATTTTTAATGTAAGGATTGTTCAAATGAGAAAAAATGATTGACTTTAATATGACTTTATGTTTTTTTAAGTGCATCCCAATGTCATAATCACTTTTTTGGCAGCCTGTGTGCTGATGTATCCACTGTTTTGCCTCTCAATAATGGGGCAGCATTTGCGTATATATTTCATATATTAGTTTTCTAATTCTTTCTTACTTCGCTGTCAATTATCAATTTTATGTGCCTTAAAATAATTAACTTGTGTATACAGTAATTAGCTTTGTAAAACATCCATATTCATTGAGTTGCAGTATCTTTAAGGGAATGTACTGTTTGCAATACAAGCAGTTGTACAAGGAACAAAAGCATTACAAGCAACAGACAAAAGGAAAACAGAACAAAGCTATTTGTTAGCTGCAGTAAGAGTAGTAAACACTTAGCAAACTAGTAAAGCTTGCTTTAAACTCAGAGAAACTAGCAGCTCAGATAAAATACAGGAAAAAAAAACTAAAACCTTTTAGGATGGTATATGCCAGAAAAGAACAGTATATAATACAATTTTTTGTTATAGAAAAGCAAGTAGCCAAGATATCTGTGGGACAAAATAGGACATGATTATTTCTGAAATATGTATGTGGCTTCCCCAGTGCAGTTGGCTTTGCATCTCCTCTGGTCTCCCTGTAGCTGCCGTCCCCACTCTCTGTTGGGGATGGTCCCTGGCACAAGCTCTTCTCCGGATTGTGCCCTTGCACTTTGGGAAACTACGACTTGGCACAAGCCAGCATGGGGCTGAGGAGCAAGCAGTCAAGCAAATGGTTGACCAGCTGGCCAGTGCCTGAGCTCATTTCCTGAACCTATTTTAATTAGGAGCATAGATGAGACGACTGAGATCTACTACTCAATGCCTGGCTTGGGGAGGGCTGCTTAGCCTCAGCCTTTGCCTTGCAAAGTAGCTGGTTACAAATGACTTAGGACAAAGCTGCTTAAAAACAGACAATTCACTACTTTTATTCAGTGACCACTCTGACTCTTACTCTTGCAGAATGAACTGAATTTAAAAAGAAAAAACCAAAGACACCTCCTCCCTGTGCCGCTCCCCCCCTCCCCATCCCCCCACGAAAAAAAATAAAATAACAAACCCAAACAAACCCACAAAAACTGGTTTTGAAAAAATAAGTTTTGGACTCAATTCTTCTTTATTTCACATATGTGATTTAATTGAAACTGTATTAGAGATGTGATTTCTTGGCCTTACTGAACTCACTGGAAGTTTTACTCCGAGACTTTGGATATTGGGTTTTAAGGCAAAACTCAATGAAATCAGTGGTAGTTGATCCCATGGATTCTATGGGTCTGAAATGAGCCCTTTTTTTTATTACTCATAGTGCTGTAATGAATGACTTCTACAGATTAAATATTTGTGTTACAATAGAGTTGTTATTTTATCAGGACAGTAATTAATAATCTAGGATGAAATATTATAGTTTTTATGCTAGTAATGGGAGGGCAAAACCAGGATTTTAATTGGCTGTGTGGAAGGGAGGGATTACACCATTCATTTTTCTGTCCTCCTGCTGTTATGTGACACTATGGGAATTAAAATCTAAGAAGTTGGTATATTTTGTCATAAGCAAAACAAGTGAACAGTTTTTGCTCAGAAGCCTTAAATAATCAATACTTAATTATATGAAATATGATTTATAACATGAAAGCTGTAACTATTGTTTGTGTAATCTAACTAGTCTCATTTTGCTTCTTGTGTGGTAGCCCAACAAGTTAATCGTACTTTCTCTTCACATCGGAGTTGAAATATTATATATGTTCTGCAGTATTTGGAAACCGGCCTCTGAAATCAGCATCGCTTCTTAGCAATAACTCCTGATAATTCTGAGATTAGTTCAGATACCTTCTGTAGAAGTTCCCTTATTGTTATAGTTTTAGAGCTGTCATATCTGCTAATGATGGTTGCACAGGATCTGAGCATCTTCTGGTAGTTTTCCTTATAACTTGCACCCCAGATTATCATACCAAAAGATTTACTAGCGATACAGTGGAGGTGTTTATAGGCAATTAGGCAGCAATAGCAGAGCAGCAACTTTTCCACAGAGTGAAAAATATGTATTTGAAGACCCTGGCAACATTCAACATTACATCTTCTCATTTATTTTCTGAACTTAATGTACTGTTACTCTCTTCAGGGTCAAATTTTGTGATTCTTTCACATGTAAAGCTGTCTTTGATCTGGAAAGATGAATAACAGTTGGAAAATATCTTTACCTCTGATCTCCTTGGCTTCAGTTCTCCTAATTTTTTCTCTAATTCCTTTCTACCTTGCCATTTGCAAAAGTTGTCTCATCATAGAATCATTATGGTTGGAAGAGACCTCAAATGATGTGCTACTTCATCAGATGCCTGTTTAAGGTGTATGCTAATCTGCAAAAACACAACTATAAAATGTTATGACAAGATGCTGTATTTACAAGTCAGTAATTACCTCATGTTGAGACTAATCACATCTGGTTTTAGTACACAGCTTTTTGTCATTGCATAATATGGAGATTCTGGAGGATAGAAATATGAAAAAAAGAAAAATTAAAAAAAGAAAAAAATAACATCAAAGAGTGGGGCAGAAAGGTGCACTTCATCTTCCTTGGAAAGCATTAGGCACAAACACATTCCTGGGAAACAGCATCCCAGGGAGAACAAGACAGTGCAGTGAGGAGGGAAGGTCTTGCCCTGGTTCCCATTTCACGGTGAGCCTGAGTAAGAAGGGAAGAGGCAGTTGGTCAGGGAACAGAGAACTGCACCGGCCACAGCAAAATGCTGCAGGATATCTCATGCTCTGAGAAGTTTCCAGAGAAGTGGTAAAGTGGCCAGAATTACTCTCTGGCTCTCTGTCTTGCTTTTTTTCATGGAGATTACAAAACTATATAGGTCTCTGTTCTGTTAATTACAGTTTTGTTGTACTTCTGAGAGACTGGCAGAACTTCCTAACTCACTTCCGTTTATGCAGAAACATGTTGTTGTTTCAGATTAATGACGCAGAAGTAGTAATTATGTTTTTATAATGGTTTTTGGCAAGATAACAGTTCTCTGTCAAAGAGGAACTTGTATGACAAGATACAGATAGAAACAAGATGGTGACTTGTGTATAATGTCTTAAACAAGGGCCACGGTATTCCTCAGGTTACTGCAACCTCTGCTTTTTTTTTACCAAGAATAGCTTTTGTTCATAATTAATTCAGCTTGGTTTTTTTTTTGTTTTGTTTTGTTTTTCCCAAAAGATTGATTTCTTCTGCAAATGCACTGAAAAACATGCAAAATCCTTTTACATTTATTTATGACATAAAAATATATACAATAAATTGGTAGCAAACTTACCTAGATGCTAACCATTCTGATTTTCACTAAGGCAAAATGGACAAAGCTGGATAACTACTATAGAAATATTTCTACCGTTATTCATTTAGATTGAAAATTTAATTCAAGTTGACTTTGTTTAACTCCTACAAACATTTGGAAATTAAGTTTTAATCACTCAAAGGTTTGCAGAATGTGAACTTCAAACATACACATTTAAGATGTTCAGGTACTTGGACCCTATTTAAGTTATATAGAATGCAGAAATGCTTGTCACTGTGGGATTACTAAATTGCTGTGCCAGAGCAAAGATACAAAACCAATTAAACAAATCAGATCAGTACTTGACAGCACCTTGTAGACGTAGGGTGTTGAATGTGCGCAACTATTACTTAGTGTGCATGTAAGGAGAGAAATACAAGTGCGAACTCTGCAACTAAAAAGGAGGTCCTTTTGTATGCTACCCCTAGAAATGGTACATCAGGCAAGGAAAATGAGAGGGAAGGGCCTATAGACTGTAATAAGAACAATTATAGAACAGTAAAAATACCTAAATTTCCTAGTTGTCCACTTCCAGGAATTTAAAATGTTTGATTGCAAGAAAAATGCCCCAAATCTTTGTCAGATTGATGTTAATTTTTTGGAGAGAAATACATGAAATTAACTACATACAATTAAATTCCACTTAAGCTTTGTACACACTAATAAGGAGTGCTGTGCGATAGGAGGAAATCTAATGAATGAAGCTATGATGCTGAGAACCCTTTGTCCACACTATGTGTATTTCATGAATTTAATTTCAGTCTTCAGTTTTACCCTAGTCTGATCCTGTGGAATGAGCAACAGTTAAGAGCTGGAGTGCACTATGTGTGAATGTGGACCACATCGGCCGCTTTAATGTCACTTGAGAGGAATCCCATTTGTGTACTCGGCAATTGCTCCACAGTGTGAACAATGCATTGTGGGTTGGGATAATTCATTTTGCTTGGAAGGCGTACCTGAGCCAAACTAAAGTGGCAACAGAAATGCACGTTTTCATTCTTGGTCCTCTTTTATCAAATTTTTTTTTTTTTTTTAATGATTTTTGTACCTAGATCCTGCACTTAGAATTAAAAAAAAAAAAGGGAAAAATTTATAGCAAACTTTTGATGTGCTTAATATACAATAAAATCACACTTATTTTGATTGATGTAGTAAGGTGGGAACAGCTGAGAAACAGAAAGCTCATTTTGAATGTTCTAAACAATCAATCAATCAATTTGCTTGGCACAATGTGATGTGATGTCATTTACTCAAACTAAATTATGGGCTTGTGAGGGGTGGTTTGTCTGAGATGTTGTGTCCCAGTGAGTCCAATTGAAACTGATGAAATCTGTGGGTGGCCAACATCTGTCTCCATACGTACCACCCCCACCACATAGTACCTCTCAAGCACTGTAGTACTTGGACAGAAAGCAGCCTCCTACCTCTGTCAGGGCACAATTCTTTCTGTTGCAACAGAACTTAAGTAAATGGGATGCTTCAATAGTTCAGCTGCATTGAATTCCTTTTCTACTCAGCCTTCCTAGGACTCGGTAGAGGTGATGATTCTGCGTAGCCATGGAGCTACTGTCTGAAGGTGTCCTCTCGCTGCTTTGGAGGCTCCTGTGGGAAGAGCCATGGTGATAGGAAGGAGCTGGTGGACCTCTTGGAACAGGGACTGTGAGGTTTGCTTTCTCTTTCACTATGGAATTGCAGTCATCTTACATTCAGAGCTTCATTGACATTGAAAACCTCCAATCAAAGTAGGGAAAATAATAATAATGTACTTATTAAAAAACATTTTAGGACAAGCAACCATTCCTATTGATTAACAGACAATTTTAATCTACTCAAGGTACAGGCCATTCTTTATTGATCCATGGGCATCTGAAACAATTTTTACACTGCTTCATTGTTTCGGTATTTTAATCATATCTTTTGCTTTATCTAAGAATTGGTAGCTATCAAATTCTAGGAGCTTTTAGAGGGTAATAATTTTTTGTATGACAATAACAATTTTTCATATTATCACAACTAAATTGCAGCCTTTTTAAACTGTTAAGTTACTAAAACATAGAAGCCGCTTTGTCATTGCCAGTGACAGATGAAATGCAAATATCAATCATTTGTTGGGCAACTGCTAAACAATACTTGCCTACTGTTACTGGTGATGAGAAATTTCACTGGGAAATTTGCAGTCTCTGCAGCAAGGCTCTAATGAGACAGTAAGAAAATGCAGTTCTCTGCGAAAAAGCTCTGCTGCTTTTCTTTTTTATTTTGTTAGCCCATTTATTGTAGTATTTGAGTCACTTAGTGGGCTAATACGTTCATTTTGAATTAATTGCCTACCACAAACTCCGCTGAAGTTTACAATCCTCAAAATAGTCAATTCTCAATTACTTGGAAGACCAACACTCTCTGCCAAAGTGTAGCAAAATGTAATTTTCCAAACCAGAGCGTTTTCACTAATGATATTCTATAGAAAAAATAAACTTAATCTAGAGTCCTGTGATGTGTTGCCAGAAAGTGAGTGGATGAAAAGGGCATAGTAAGTCGTGTAACCTCATTCAAGCAGCAGGTCGTAATCTTTTTCTAGCACTGAAGAGCGTGATAGAGAATGGGACTGATTGGATACATTGTGTTTCAATGAACTATTTCTCCAAGTTAATGTCATCTGCTGGTAATGACCATTTAATATGTCATCTAGTACCAGTCAACAAGGCAGGGTAGCACACCTTGGGGTACACCTCAAATTTCTCTCACAGAATGCATCTAGGAGAATCCTTTCTGCCTCCTTTGCAATGATTTGCCCCGAACCTCTCCATAAAAGGTTCCTTGCTCAAGTTATAAATATAATTTTTGGAAATTGAGAATAATTCCAATATTTGTCACTTTCACAGTTAAAGGATTAGTCCTTCTGGAAACTCTAAGCTTTTAATGGAGAGCCAAGATATAACGAAGTGGAATATTGCTATAGCTACTGTTTCAGTTATCAAGTAACTGTATGAACACTGGATTTGAAGATCTCTTCTCTGACTAAATTAGTAGCTTATTTGTCCTTAGGTATCTTATAGTTTCGAGTAAGAAAAATATTGTTTCATCTAAATCTACGCTGAAGGGATAGCACTACATTTGGAATTGTTGTAGGAGTTTAACTATTTGGTGATTTTATTTCCTTTAGTTCAGAAAACCAAATGAGTAAGGTTGTATTTTTAAGAATTCATTTCGGCTCCTGGAATGATGAATCTGCTCTCTCTGCCCAGTATATGCGATTTGTCTCTGAAGTCACTCTGGGCCTGTCAAACTCATTTTTTAGAAGGGCTTGACTGCAATTCATTTGTTTGGTTTCAGCTGAATTTTGTTAAAGTTGAAAATCGGAGATTCATGTGGATAGCTATGTGGATACATTTCAGCATCAACTCCCACTGATGTAATTTTTCCATTATTTATCATCTTTGGAAACATCGTATTTCAGTAACAGCTTTTCTGACTTGTTTCCAATCCATGCTTTCATTCATCTGTGTGTAATATGGTCACTGTGTTTAGAACCACAAAAATCACCGTAGTTTCTCTTCTACATACAAGGGTTCAGTTATTGCAAAGGAAACTAGTACAGTTAGAACAGTGGAAGTCATGAACTATACAACTGCACAACGTGAGGTACTGCTGGAAAAGAATATGCAGGTACTTTGCTTTCCTGTGATGCAGACATGTTATCTGTATTGGTCTTTAGAGAAAAACAATCCAGACTGCATTATATTATTTCCCATAATGGGGGAAAAACCCTACAAGTGCTATGACTCACGGCACTGTTTCCTCTCCATTTCCAGTATGCCTAGAGCTCCGTATGTCTCTGGATGGCACTCTTTACCTGTGTTCCTACTGACGCGATTAGCTCCTGTAAATATCAAGTCTTGTTAAGTGCTCAGCCAAAATGTAAGAGCTCTTGGCAGCTCAAATCAAACAGAATTAAATCTAAAACAGTTACTATCAAGAAATTTGCATTAGAAGAAAACAAAATAGATATAGTGTAAGATTATATTATTATAATAATCAAGAGAAATCAGACATGGAGAAAAGGTGGAAAATTATAAAAAATTATCATCAATCAAAAAAATGAAGAACAGCTATTGAAAATAACTCATTCAAATTTAGCTTGAGGAGGAAATTTTATAGTGACTGGAAAATCTTTGCATCGTCATTTTTCGACATTCAGTCAAAAAATAAGCTGGTAATTAAATGAGAGGAAAGGTAGCGGTTGCAAGGATGTTAATAGCTATGTAGCGATTCCAAGCTTTGACTGCATTTTTTTAAATTAGAATACTCTTTTCTTGCAAAGGTGTGGTTTTTTCATTTTGAAGATTGTGAATTGGTAAAGGGAAGCTGTGCTTAGCTTTTGGCAAATAAATAGAAGCTAAGTGTTAGTTTAGAACGACTCATGTTTGTTGTAAATGCGATGGGGAAAAATGTCATAGATTTTAGGCTAGTTTGCACTAATTTAGAGTCTGACACTTCGTTCTAGAACTTCAGGAGGTATTACGAAACTATACAGAAACTAGAAGGTAAGAATAGCAAGTATTGATTAATTGAAAAGTTAATATGGAAAATATTGAGGGTGAGAAAGATAAACTAAAAATTCATTTAAAAGTTCTAGAACATGGGAAAAGGCATAAGAACTGAAAAAGTTCTAAAAAAGGCAAAGGTCATTAAAAACAGATCCTGTAGAAGTTCTGTTATGCAGTTAGATAGGAGCTGGAGTGGCCCCATAAAGGCCACTCAGGATGGATAAAAATACTATAATTTTACTCTTCAGTACTCTTAAAAATTTGTCAAATTGCATTTTTAGTTGAGCGTCAAAGGTTACCTTGGATATTTGTTGTTCTTCCCCCTCCACACATTAAAATTGCCATATTCATGTGCCTACATGGATTCACATCTTGCCTAAAGTCTATACAAAGCTGAAAGTAGAATATGATGAATTAACATGGGCTATAAACCTAGCAATGGGCTACTAATTTACATCTCTAACTTTACCATGCTCTTCACAGAATGTATGTCCTGTGAAACAGAACTTATCAGAAGATGAATTGTTTTGAAGGCGGGTAATATGAGAAAGAAGAAATGTTAGGAAGAGGAAATAAACGCTTTGAAGAGTTAAAGAATTCGCCTACTATGCCTTCAGGTGATGGCATTTGCTTCCAAGAACTAAAACTACTGTAGTTCTGGTGGTGTGTTGATGTTCTCATTTCCTCTGGATATTTGAAGTTATCTGAAGTGCGACCATCCAAGTTCAGCAAGCATGGAGTCCATCGCATAAAGAGCTGACATAGTGTTCCAGAAGACTACGTGTTTGCCTCTCTAAGTATAGAAAAAATGGTCACAGAGAAAGGCCCTAGTTCAGCTGATTGTACAGCAGCACCAATTTCATGATCTAATAATCTGAAGAGAGCATTATACACTTGTGCTAGGCACCCTACATTAACTTTTCATTTTCTGTTTGATGCAAGCTACAGTGCAGATGCTGATCTGTCACCTTTCTAATGGGGTAAGAGTACGCTATCTCATGTGGTGATTTAGATCCTGTGGCCCACTGTGGCAGCTTTGATCATCCAGTATCTTACTAGCAGCCAAATAAAAACTGGTTTTTTGTTTGTTCTGGGGCTCAATAGCTAATGCAAAATAGGAGAGATGAGAAGGGTTGTTACCTTTTTAATAGCAGAACTGATATCA
>NW_009615994.1:43948-49966 GCF_000690535.1 Cariama cristata
ACACTCTCACAAAAGAAATAGGGGAGAATCCTAGGTATTTTGGAATCACGTTTTTATCATTCATTAACATTTCCATTGAAATCTTTCTCAAAAGAATAAAATAAGGGGGACGGGGACGGCGGGGGGGAAGCCAAAGGTAAAACATAGCAGCTTACCTGAAAACAACAGCCAACACTTTGAATGCAAATGTAAGATTGCACTACCTACGCTTTTAGAAGAAGAAATTTATGGTGAAGGATGTGGGAGGCTTCATCTGTGCTTATGCTGGAGGCATTAATCTCTCTATCTGGATAGCCAGAATCTGAAACAGTACACTTAATTGTGGCTTGCACCTAGTGGTTTGGATACTTTTGGAAAAAGGCATCAAAAACTAGTTCAAAGATAAGATAGACTTCCCAAAATGAAAAAATATTTTTTCACTGTGTTCTTGGTTTAAGTTTGTTGAAATTAGCTCTTGGCTATAGGCAAAATACTTAGTTGCTGTTCCACGTGTTACTTTTTAACTTTATCTTTCCTAGTTTAGATCCAATGTCAAGGTTGAAACCCTGTGCTACGTTCATTAAAAATTTGCAAAAGATTTGCTAATTTCCTTGTATCTGCTGACAATCTCACTGGTGCTATGAAAAAAAGTACATGATCTCTGCTTCTGAATTCTAATTTAATTACATAAAATAATGTCTTAAATGAAAGATCCAAACCAGGTAACACAAAAAAAGGATAACAGTGCTCTGTAATTCATCTCACCACTAAAAATGAAAAGGCGAACACCTGGCAGGTGTTATCTCCTTGGTAAGTATTAGAGTGAGAATCTTATTTTCATTTAAAGGAAAACAATGAAAAGACTAACACAGAGTCAAGCAATCCACTGTGGATTCCATCAGTTGATTAACTTGAATAGTGTTACTTTCTTTATCCTTTTAGAGATTCAACGCACCATTGTGCACAAAATCATTGTGTCTGTGAACACGGAAGAGTACAATCTCCAACTAAAATTTTATGTGGCAGTTAGGTAGGTGGTATCTAGTCAGCCAGGAAGGGATTTGGGTAGAAGATCCCTACTCTTGCAAAAGGTATTGCAAAGAGAACGTGCTGTCAAGATTTGTTAGATAATTCATCCCAAAGCACATCCAGGAACATGACTGTAATAGGACTTTAGCTCAGACCTGAGACATATCTCCTACTGAATAATCATCTCTATTTTCTGCCAGACACAAGTCTTTTATACAGGTGTCCATCAAAGGGCTACTTGGATGTGATTAAGTGAGATTAACCTAATATGTAACATGATTTTGTTTAGTGATGTCTCACTATGAAAACCAAGCAAGGTTCATAATAGGTTTAAAACAAACATTGCTTTTGAAATAACAATTAAAAGCCCGTGCCTCTTATGGAGCCCAAAATAAAATCAATGTCTCTTGCTGTTTAAGAGCATGACAAAAGCAGTGAGTTAAAAGCAGAGGGTTTCAGCGTTAAGGCTTCGAATAGCAGAGCTGAAGAACTAGTTGCACATTTTCCATTACACTGATTAGAAAATGTAGGGTTACATATACTTTCAGAGTTCCAATCTGCATTCTTAAATAGGAATTACAACATTACACACAAATTATAAGGGACAATGCAATAGACTGGCAGCAGTGTTAATTTCCAACATTATAGATATTTGGCTTCGGTTGGGTTCTTAATGCTGTTTAAACAAATACCATTCTTTCCCCACCTTCCATGTGATTCTTCCTGCTGCAAAAGAGCTTTTGTTTAAAAAACTTCCCAATTATTACAGAACACATTTATTTATTATTCAGATGGTTCATTTATTAAGCATAAATAATTTAAGTATATTTTCTTCTGTTTAATTAACACATTAGCAGTTGCGGCATATATGGAAAGTAATGTTTATATTTATACTCATTTCTCAGGCTGTTTGTTCTATTCTACTTGACGGCCACCCTACTTATTTATTAAAAGCTCCTGACCTGAATAAGTCTCTAGAGAAATGCTTGCAAACTTCTAGAGAGGAAATGGAACCTGTGGTAGCAGTAGCAGAGTGCTACATCATTCTGTTCGAGTCCTCCAACGTGCAAGGCAAGTTTAAACCTATGGAGCAAAAGAGCAAATAATCAGGAAGGCCCTAGGCCCAGTTCAAGCTTGTTGTAAAGAAGCATAAATTACATCAGTGCCATTGCTGCTGCATTTGGCACACGTAAAAACCATTATTTTATAGACTAGCAAAAACTAATTTTACTTCCATTCTATTGAAAAAGTGGAGACTTATTTCTCTACTTGATTGCGATACCAGACTTTGATGTACCATGTTAAAATGCATGCTCTGTAATGCTATCTTTTAAATCTATTTTCTTCTTTAAAATGGCATTTATGCTCCTTTCCCAACAGGGAAACATATTGCCATTTTCTTTGGTAATACGTAAACTTCTTCTAAATGTAACCAAATCTAGATTCCTGTGGTGTAAGTATTTATTTGTTTTTTTAAACTGTATTAAGTTTAACATGTTTGAATCATAGCTTTAGGCACCCAATCAGATAATGTGCTTCCCATTTTTGATGTTAGGCAAACATAGAGCAATGTCCTAAAATAAAGCAATAAAGAACACTGAACCTTAGACCCTGATCCTCTAAGAAGTGCTACAATAGAGTTTGCTGTAGGATCTGAATTATGTATATTTATGTACTGAAATATTTTGTATGGATGACAAAATGACTTTTATAATGTTGAAAAAGAATTTTTTTTTCATGATTTCCTGTATTTTTGATGCTTAAGTTGTTTTTTAATTAATGGAGTCTAATACCCTTAAGAATAGCACAATAGCACATTGTACCTGAATATTACTGCTAAGCTATCTCTTCTTTATTACTTAGAAACACTGATATTCACCATGATATTATTGACTTTTCTTCAGAAAATATGATTGTCATGATAGTTAAAACTCCCAGCTAAATATCCTGATAATTGTAGGATTGACCGTGACCTTGGAGCTACCCAGATCTCTTCAGCAAACTCTGTCTGTCAGCGTTAAATCCCCTCCTCCAGCAGTGTCTTGAATCCACACTGGGGAAATTATGATAAAACTAATTTTTACATCTCTAGACTCAAATGGATCTTTCTGATTGACTGCCTCTGTTGCCAGGTCCATGTCAATAATTCTTGGTGAATGCATGGCTGTGACCTTTTCCCCCTTGTTTTAGAATTTCTATTTTACAAGACCAATAAAACATGTCAGAACAAAGTGGTGGTTCTAGACATGTGAATGGATGGACCTCAGGTCAGAGGTAATCCTTCAGCAATGTCCTGTTTAGGACTAAATAATACATTTCCGTACTGTAGTGGTTCTGTCACAAACGTATATAAGCAAAAATTGAAAGATACACTCCTTCAATTACACAATGATTAGACAGAAAGAGTAAAATGAATAAAGGATTTTCAGCTTGATTTCTTAAACCCTGGTAAAGGCTGTAGAAGTTAATGGACACACTTGGTTGCAAAGCAACTTAAAATGTAGGACTTAACGGCAATTATTTATTTTACATTTCTGTATAGTGCTACCTCATCATTATTGTCTTTAAATCTTTCTATCCATCTACATCCATCACTTGTATAAGACACCACCAGAAGACTGCAGAACACTCAGGCTGTCATGTCAATAAACAAATATAATCAGGTAAAAGGAGAACAGTTTTTGATTAAGGTACCAAAGCCAAAATTAGATTTTGATTCTGACACCAATATAATGTTATCTATCTGTGAAGTCTCTTCACCTTTTGTACTTCACTCTCTGCCTGTGGAATGGGGTAACATTTGTCCCTTTTCGTTTCTATTATCATTCCTATTTATTTAGTCTATAAGTTGGCTGAGAAGAGTGATGCGTCTTCCTGTACAGCATCTACCTTGCAAACCTGCTTTCGAGATACCACCACCAAATCTGTTGTGTTATGGATTGTTAATAATAGGCTAATACTTAAAAAGCAGTATTTTCCAATTTAGGTTCCACAAATTCTTGCTAGTTCACTGTATGAAAATACCCTCCTCTGAATTATGTTGCTGTGTTTATATATACGCCATTTCAGTGTGTTAGTCTGTAGGTCATATTTCCAACCTTTCAGAAAGTGGGATGTTGCAATAAGGACTTCTGATGCTGCTTGCTACTTTTTTTTTTTTTTTTTTTTTTTTTTTTAATTTAAAAAAATAAAATCCTATATTTTTTAAATTAGCAAACTAAAATCCTATAGATTTTAAAGTTCCTTCTATGCCTTTGCAGTCTTTGTCAGTCTGACTGCTGTAAATGATGATTTTGGCCAGGACCACATGGGTTTGATGTCATTCCCATTCATGTTGATAGTTAAAGCTCTCTACACTGTACTTAATATTTACCTCTAGGTGATGAATGCCTGGGCACTCAGCAGAGCAGTGCACCTTTAAAAAGATCAGCTGCAATGTACATGGTGGGTTTCACAAGAGAGGTAGCGGTGTGCTCCCAGCCAGGTATCCGGAAGCACGGTCAAACCTTCTGTCATATACTGAAAGTGCTTTTGAACTGTTTGCAGGAAACCCTTACTGTGCATACGTAGCAAACTTCGCTTTGGAACATTTAACACTTTGAAGATGGAGGAGTTTCCTCCTGACAGAAGTGTCTTACAATAGTTGAATTCCTCATCAAAAAATCATCTTCTGTAGAAAGATGAGAAATAACTGAATGCTGGCAAAAATTATTTTTTCTGTGCATAGTTGTCTGGCATGCCAAATTATTTTACTGCTGGTTTTCCCTGATTTTTCTTTATGCCTGTTCCATTCCAGCTTACAATAGAGATTACAAGGAAGCAGGTTCCATAACTAATTAGATGAGCAACAAAAAAGAGTGTTAGAAGTTTGTCCCAACTGATAAAACTTGATTTTATTTTTTTTTGTCTGGGTGAAGTGGAACAGCAAATATGTATTTCCAGCCTCCTTCTTTGTCAGATGAAGTGTTACATCTTAGATTTGGAAAAGGGCTTGGGTTCTTGTCTCTGTATCCCATC
This sequence comes from Cariama cristata, assembly GCF_000690535.1. Taxonomy (NCBI): domain Eukaryota; kingdom Metazoa; phylum Chordata; class Aves; order Cariamiformes; family Cariamidae; genus Cariama; species Cariama cristata. The sequence goes on from NW_009615994.1 coordinate 48,974, forward strand.
CCGCTTTTTCTGTGTGTGTGGTTGGAAGGAGAAGGGAATCTTCCATCAACTCAAAGCGAATTGCTCAGTTAGTCGTGCTTCTAGCAACACATATAGAGAAAGATAATGGAAAGGAATAATTGTAAAGACCCAAACTCAAATGATTTTACACAATGACTGTGATGTCTTCTGTGTAAGTGTTACATGGGTTATGTCAGATGGATCCTAGTGTTGCTCTTTGGTGCCCAGTGTTCAACTACCACTCCTACCATTTTGTTAGAGCAGCCTGAGCTTGCTCTCTGTCAGCATGACAGCCCTCACAAAGTCAAGTGACTAAGAAGCATACGTTAGAGTTGTGATTCTGTCCTACTTGCTTTGCAGAGTTAGGTGGCTTTGCTGAGCAATTTATGGGATAGAGGGCAAATAAGACAACAGTTGAAGCAGGGAGGGGATTTTGCAGGGCATAAGCTATCCTGCAATAATTCCTTGTAGCTCTTGCAGCTTCTATGTGGCTAGTATCTAGCAGCTGCTATAGTTTATACTCTTACAGTGAGTGTCGGTGCTTTCCTTCCAGAATCTCATACGTCCGCAGTGCTGAATATGAGTCTCACCTGGGCATATTTCTGAGATCCCACCACAAGGCTTTCCTTGCCTTCGCAGCCTGATCCCGTGTCCCTTCTGCACCACTCCGAGCCTCGCCAGCGCGGTCTCCGTCTCTAAGGTTTGAAGTCTTGTCCTTGTTCATTTCTCCACTTTACAAAATGATTGCAATTTGTCCTCTTCCTCCAGCAAAATCATTTTGTGTTCCCTTCGCTCTCTTCCCAAGCTTTCTTCCCACCTCGGGTTTCCAAGGTCTCCTATTTCTCCTCCAAATTTACGGAACTGATACTTTATCTTCTCTGGCTTGTTCCTTTCTTCCAGGCACCCCTTCTGTGTCTCCCTGCCCTGGTGCCCTTTGCATCCTTCACCAAAGCCTCGTTTTCTCCCCCCCCGTCCCATCTCTCTTATTGCCCC